>NC_025993.2:29272982-29572982 GCF_000442705.2 Elaeis guineensis | reverse complement strand
ATTTGAATCCATAGGGAAGAGTGGGGATTGAGTTTTAAGTAGATTGGGCCATTCCCATTCCACTCCAGAATCATAATTGGAATGGGACTCCCTCCAACCAAACGACTGGAATGAGAGTCACCCATTCCGATTTCCATTCCAGACCTCCATTCCCCCCAACTAAGCAACCCCACAGTTTATACAAAAAGAAAAAACAAATAATAAAAAAAAAGATAAACACTATGAAGGGGCATCAGATCTCCAACATGATGATAGGTAACATCATTGAGGTGTTTCAAATGCAAATTACCCATTAAAGTTATGAGATTCCTCATCTGCCCAAACGAAGATATTGACGGAAAGAGATTAGGAACCAAATTGTCATGGGAGATATGCCCACCAGGGGGGGCATTACATGTACAACACAATAATAAAAAACTGAAAGAAAACAATGATATCTTTCAATTAGAATATGCATTTATGTTAGAGTGATCAGATAGAGCTAATACAACAAGTGCCATCATTTTGGCCATCAAACCAATAGGGAAACAAATTAACCATCATCATCTCACCCTCTTATCATCTTCCATCATTTGCAGAATCAATAAAAATGTATGAAAATTATAAAGAATATGAAACTGCGACATGAGATATCAAAACGAAAGATAAAGAAAGCAATGGAAAAGACACCAAGTTTATCAAAAGAAATAAGAAAATGAACAGAAAAGATAAATATTATGAAGGGGCATCAGATCTCCAAGGTGATGATAGGTAACATCATTAAGATGTTTCAGATGCAAATTACCCATTAAAATTATGAGATTCCTCATCTGCCCAAACAAATATATTGATGGAAAGAGATTTAGGAACCTAACTGTCATGGGTGATATGTGCACAGGGGGGAGGAGGGGGGGCAGCTGGAGGATCAACAAATGGTGGCCTTGGTGCAGCCTATTAAAAGTTCCTCCAATAATGATTGTTTCATAAAAAGTAGGTCAAGAAGAATCCAGACTACCGACAACTTCATATCTCTCAGGTGAGAAAGAGGGAGGGCAAGGGGGAATGCACTCATCAAGCCAAGGGCTTCTGTGAACATTTGCAGGATGACGACGATTACAGGCAGAGAGCAGGGACCAAGGCAAATGTCAGAAATAGGATTCACGAGAATGGCATTTATGCTCCACAAAGTAAGATCAAAATGGACCTACAACATATGTTCATAATAATTCATATAACTTTATTATTATAGTACAGAATATGTAATGATTTTATATAACACGATACAAGATATTATGTCAAATTTTGTTTGGACTGGTCATAATTAGGACAGGTTGTGCCAAGTGAAGACCACCATGATAGTGCTGTAATCAGGTCATTGTGTCCAGAAAAACAAAGGAACCCAACCTGCGAGAATCAGCTCAAGCTCAGGTCAGAGCCTAACCCAGGCCTAGATCAACATGATATCTGATGAACTTCGAAATTCAAGCATTGTAGATTGTTGATTTTGTATTACATTCATGCTTCTCATTATATCCCCTAAACACTATTGATAGATGTAGACAATTCCTGCCAAAATAAGCTATATGCATGTGTTTTCAATGTTTGAGATTGCAAGTTATAGAATGCTTTAGATGGTTACAGTTTATTTTTAGACGATAAACAGGTAGAAGAATCTAGAGGAAAGTCACCTGACTGGTCATGGAAGTTGAACATTCATGCTCCCTCCTATAAGGTATTTGGATAATACAGCTAGATAAAGAAGGTCATAACTAGCTAGTGTAGTGGGCAGAGTTCTAGTAAAAGGAAACTTCTCTAGGGTTCTATACCTACTTCATATTCTCTTAAGGAACTCAAACCACACGCACTTGTTAATAACTTCCTATTATAACATTTTTTAGAGAGCCACTTTCTTGCACCTGCAACTCACTTCTAGTGCAGGAAACAGTAGGCATGCAAGCCCAAGGAATTTTTGCTACAAGCAAGGCAACTAGCTAACAAAATTTGGCCCATGTACACAAAGGGTACTTTGTTGCACTCCATAACCTCCATAACAAGCAAACCAAGAGGAGTTCAAGCTAGCTTGGCTTCTCTGCACCCTACCAGCCATTCATCTTGTTCTCCTTCTAATAGACGATCATGACCATCAATAGAAGATCAAGATCATCCACCCCTTAAAATATTTCATTGTCCTTGCAAACTCTCACCTCCTCCACAACACAAAATAGATCCACCATCTTATCCTTCCATTGTTGCGGTACACGAACATAGTGAGAGCTAACCTCATGATAATGATAGACTATCATGGTGTTACTAAAATATCTGCAACAGTTCCAAGTATCAAGGTTGGTACAATACCTAAAAATTAACACCTTGGCACTTTCATATGATATAAAGTAATTAAGCATATTTATCATATGTATTAATATACCATTGTTTATTATGGTACTTTATGTTGAGAAAACACTTTATCACATTACAAGAATAAAAAAGAAAAAAATGAGACACTTGATTAAATATGCTTAAATACTCTGAACCAACCAATCTTATTTAGCACTTGGAATAACTGACAGTTGAACTGCCCACACTTGCACTAGAGGATTCCTTAAACAAGACCAAAAAAATTTTGCAGCGAGCATCAACACTCTGGGCTAACATAAACAGGATCCACCATTTTCAAAATGCCAAAGACTATTATTTTCAGTGTCCAATGTCATTGGCTATTCAGAAGACCTAAGAACTACAGTGCCTAGGGATACTTGAGCAAAAATAACGTTGTAAACCTAATAACCCCTTGCTTCCTATATAGAGCAGCGAACACCCTTCTCTCCCTTATTGCAGCCACTCATCAACCTGAATTTTATATGTGCAAATGAGGTTGATCCCCATCGCCCATCTTTGAACACCAAGTGGGGCTTGCAGCTTTCCCATCTTTCTAGATAACACCAGCAAGTATGGACCTGTGCATGACTGGATAATAACAGAGAAACCAAGCAATTAACACAAATGCAAAGCAACTCTCTCTCTCAAAATAATAGGCAATCACAAAAGCAAATCACATCATCGATTATCTAGGAAATACTCATCCAAAACCAACATTAAATTTCTCTTCAAGATATTAGATCTAAGCATAATAACAAAAAGAATCATCAGAGATAAGACCTTCAATGGCTTCTCTGGGAGTTTTGAATCCAAGCCCAATGCTCTTCCAAAATCTGTTCCCACCCTTACCAGGCCTCTTCCCCTTTCCAGCCTTTTTTGAGCTGCAACATTCCCAGCAGCATCATATAAACATGTAGCCAACTATAAATGAAAATTAATAATTCTACTAAAAAATCATTTTTCTTACCAGAGAAACACCTTTGGCTGCTTCAGGAACGCCCTCTCGGTCTGGATAAGAAAATTGATAAAAGCAACAGAAAAAAGAATGTTAGAACTGTGAAAAATGATCCCAAGCTAATCATCATTTACAAAATGAAAGAAGAAACAAGAAATTGCATTCAATCAACTTTACAACTTAAACTTTTCAATTCTCAGTCAACATGTTCATAAATAATATAAACGAATTGAAATTTAGGAGAACTTTTTCTTCGAAAGGTTTCACAAAAAAAAAAGGAAAGAACCTTGATCTACAATTCTTAGAATGGTTATATAACCAAGCTTCGAAAGTCATTGGAAAAACCCAAAAATATTTAAATGACATTATGATCCAATTGCAACTGCGAAAAAAATTAACAGTAACACGCAAATTTACAACAATCCATTCCAAGCTCCACAAACTTATAAAGAAAACAAAAAAAAAAAAAAAAAAAAGAAATCTTCCTCATATGAACTGAAGTGAAGTCAAAACGTGCAATATGATTCGATACAAGCTCGAAACTCACTCGAACGCCTAGAATCTTATCACATGAAAAAACCTGGATCTATGTACGGTTCTCTCAAATTCGAATATCAAGATTGGATCCGTTCGAGTTCTATCCTGCTAATACGGGTTCAAATAGAAACAAAACTCAAGATCAAATTCAAAAATTCCTAACGAAAACATAAAAAAGAAAAAAATCTTAAAAAAAAAAAGAATAAAAAGAAAGTTGCGAACGGAAGTTAAATGGCAAGGATCAGATCCAACCTGCTCCGCCATGATTTGATCGAAGAAATAGGCGAAGGACGGCCTTCGATCACGAAGGAGACGAGAGCAGCAGCGGTAGCTGGGAGAAAGGCCTCGGCCGCGCACTGAAACCCTAGTGTACCAATTTATATGGAGGATGGAAGAGCGAATATTATCTCTAGGTCCCTGGAATTGTCATGAACGACGAAACAACCCTACTGCGGTCGTTGCAATCGTAACCATCTGATGGATGGGAACAAAAATAAGGGTTCGAAACCCAAACGGGATGCTCATCATATGATAATCATTTTCTTCTGCTTCAGCTTCTCCAAAAATATAATCGGATCCTATCTAGAGTTTTTTTTTAAAATAATATAAAAAAAAGTTATTTACATAAATAATTTAAATTTTAATTTATTTATTAATTTGATATAAAAATAATAAAATATTATTTTGAATGAAGTTTTATTATCCATGTCACCCAACCTCAATTTCCACATAGACCACGCGTCAAAAAATAAAAAAAATAAAAATATTATTTTAAATAATATTTTTAAAAATATCATTTAAAATAATATTTTTAAAAACATCATTTTAAATGGCACTTTTAAAAACGCCATTTTAAATGACGTTTTCTAATTTTCCTCAAAAACAAAAAAAAATGAAAAAAATAAAATTTATAATTTTAAATTTATAAATAAAAATTTATAAATAAATAAAAATCTTAATTTTGAATAAATTTTAAAATATTAAAATTTAAATTTTTAATTCAAATAAAAAAATAATTTTAAATTATTTTTTTCTTTTCAAATTAATTTTTTTTTTTAAAATATCTAAACAAAAATCTTAAAAATTTAAAAAATTAAAAAGATCATAGAAAAAAAATGAGAAAAAAATAAAAATTATAATTTTAAATTTAAAAAAATTAAAATTTTGAATTTAAAAAAATAAAATTATAATTTAAAATTTCAAAAAATAAAATTTTTAATTTTAATTAAAATAAAAAATATCATTTCAAATTACTTTCTTCATTTCAAATTAATTTATTTAAAAAATATTTTAAATAAATGAAAAAGATACCCTAAAAAAATTTCATAAAAACAAAAAAAATGAAAAAAATAGAAAAACTTTATAATTATAATTTTAAATTAAAAAATTAAATTTTTAATTTGAATTCAATTTTGATAAAAGAAAAAAAAGCCATAAAAAAGTGAAAAAAAGAGAAAAAAATGTGAAAAAAAATTATAAATTAAAAATTTAAAAAAAATAAGAATTTTAACTTTAATTCAAATAAAAAATATCATTTCAAATTACTTTTTCTATTTCAAATTATTTTTTTAAAAAAATATCTGAAGAAAAGAAAAAAATTGGTGTAAAAAAATAAAAAACATCATAAAAAAAGAAAAAAGGGAAAAGAATAGAATTGAAAAAAAATAAGAATGGTAATTCTAATTTAAAAATAAAATTTATAATTTTGAATTTTAAGAAATAAAAATTCTAATTATAATTCAAATAAAAAATATCATTTCAAATAATTAAATTAATTTAAATTTAATTTTTTAAAAAATATTCTAAATAAAGGAAAAAAATACCTAAAAAATGCCAAAAAGATAAAAATGGAAAAAAAATTAAAATTAAAATTTGAAATTATAAAAATTTTAATTTGAATTCCAAAAAAATGCCATAAAAGAAGTGAATAAAAGAGAAAAAAATGGTAAAAAAATAAAAATTATAATTATAAATTAAAAAAAAATTAACTTTAATTCAAATAAAAATTATCATTCAAATTACTATCCATATTTTTAATTTAATTTTATTTATTAAAAAATCATATAAAAATAACTAAAGAAATTAAAAAATTTTAAAAAAATCATTAAAAAAAGAAAAGAGAGAAAAAAAAAGGAGAAAATGCCAAAGGGAATGGCATTTTCTCCCTCTTCTTCCCCATCTTCTCCCTCTTTTTCCTTCTCCCTCTTCTCCGGCAATCTCTGGCGTTTTATTTTCTCCGACGGCATGGCAGCGAGCTTCCAACGGCGGTGAGTTACCTCTTTTCTCTTTCCTCTTCCTCTCTCCCTCTCTCTTCCTCTCTCTCTCTCCCTTTTTTTTGTTGGCCGCCAGCGTCAGAGGGCCAGCGGTGGGCCGCGCGCCTCAGCGACAGGCCGCGCACCTCGACGGTGGGCCCCGACCCTCCCCTTCCCTTGGCCGGCCCCCTCCTCTCCCTCTTCCTTTCTCTCTCCCTCTTTTTCCTTGGCCGCCGGCGACAGACGGCCGACGGCGGCTGACATGCCCCGACGGTGGCCCCCCACGGCGGGCCCCTTCCTTTGGCCGACCCCTCCTCTCCCTCTTTCTCTCTCTCTCTTCCTCTCTCTCTCCCTCTTTTTTGTTGGTCATCGGCGTCAGAGGGCCGACGGTGGGCCGCGCGTCCCGACGGTGGGCCCCGGCCCTCCCCTTCCTTTGGCCGGCCCCCTCCTCTCCATCTTCCTCTCTCTCTCTTCCTCTCTCTCTCCCTTTTTTTCCTTGGCTGCCGATGACAGACGGCCGACGGCAGCCGACGCGCTCCGACGGCGGGCCTCGACGGTCCCCTTCCCTTGACCGACCCCTCCTCTCCCTCTTCCTCCCTCTCTCTCTCTCTCTTCCTCTCTCTCCCTCCCTCTTTTTCCTTGGCCGCCAGCGTCAGAGGGCCGGCGGCGGGCTGCGCACCCCGACGGTCGACCGCGCCCCCCGACGGCGAGCCCCGACCCTCCCCTTCCCTTGGCCGGCCCCCTCCTCTCCCTCTTCCTCTCTTTCTCTTCCTCTCTCTCCCTCTTTTTCCTTGGCCGTCGGCGACAGACGGCCGGCGACGGCCCCGGTGCGGGCCCCGACGGTCCCCTTCCCCGACGGCGGCGGCGGCCCCGGTGGTGGGCCCCGACGGCCCTCCGACGGTGGGCCCGTGCGGCCCTGCGATGCCCTTCTCTTTCGATCCGCGGCGGCAGGCCCCGGTGGCCCTCCGGCGGCGGGTCTGTGCGGCCCTGTGGCACCCTTCTCTTTCAATCCGCGGCGACGGGCCTCGGTGGCGGGCCCCGACGGCCCTCCGGCGGTGGGTCCGTATGGCCCTGCGGCACCCTTCTCTTTTGATCCGCGGCAGCGGGCCTCGGTGGCGAGCCCCGACGGCCCTCCGGCAGTGGGTCCGTACGGCCCTGCGGCACCCTTCTCTTTCGATCCGCGGCGGCGGGCTCCAGTGGCGGGCCCCGACGGCTGGCCCCGGCGGCCCTCCGGCGGTGGGTCCGTGCGGCCCTGCGGCACCCTTCTATTTCAGTCTTTTTAATTTTTATTTTTATCTTATTATTTTTTATTTTTATCTCATTAGATTAAGATTTATTTTAAAATTCGATTCGATCATAATTTAAAAGTTTTAAGCATTTCATGAAAACGTAGACCTATCAGTTGAGCAATGTAGAATATTCTACGATATCCGTATAAAATATATATTTAATTATATATTTTTATACGGATACCGTAAAATATATATATTGGTCAATTGATTGTCCAGTTTGGACAGTTTGGGAATTGCATTTAATTCTATAGGTAATTATATTATTCGAATGATATATTGAGGGTTTGAGAGAAATTTCGGATAATATTTTTCTTTAGTTCTCCTCACATATTTTCAATCGTGTGGGGAGAACTAAGGAAAAATATTGCCAAAATTTCTTTCGGTCCCTTTTGCGTATCATTTGATTAATATAGTTAACCTATAGAATTAATGCAATTTTCGAATGGGATAGGATCTATCTATACCTATTTGTTGATGATATGATACATTTATCATGTAAATCTTTTAAAATAATAAAATAATTAGTAATACTAAATATTTTGATTTTGATTTTGTCATAGGTTTCTCCGAGAAAATGGTCAGTACTCGAGTTCGTGTACTATTGTATTATGATGGCATGATACAGAATGATGAAACTGGTGTGCAGTACAGTCACTCTGCAAATCGGATGATTAGAGTATCGTCATCATTATCACGTTAAGAATTATTGGACTATTTATACAGCAGTATTCCTGTAGACAAAGAAAAATATGAAATAAAATTGAAATGAAAATCTCCTAATCTGTCGGAACAGTTAATGCAGAGCAGTTATATCTTAGTTCCAATTGATGACGATGAAGATGTCGAAGAAATGCTGATCTTTCCTTTGAAATATGCAGAATGTCGATTTTTAGAATTATATATTGAAAAGAAAGATGTACCGAGCTTTGAATATTATAGTCGGTTTTTAACTCAAGCGGACAATAATGTTGGGCCTTCCTCATCTTTCATAACTCCTATGGTGCAAATCGATAGTGTTGAGACCGTATTTGCAGAACAACATTCCACTACTGCTGGCCCTAGTTGTTCAATTAATCAAAGTCCTATGGTGACTTCTCTTATGTCTTCTGCTATGGTGACTTCTCCTTTGCTAGAAGTAGTGGTAAGTGCGGGAGACGACACTCATATAGGGAATGATGACTGGGTAGTCAGCGGAATAAATTCTGATAATCTAGGCTTTGAGTCAGATGAAAGCGGAGATGAAGACTATTGGACGGATGAGGACAGTAGCAGTAATGATAATGATGGTGAAGATGAGAATGATGATGAAGATGTTCAGGCTAATATTAATGTGGGAGAATCTCAACCTCATTTGCACGAACTCTCATAATTTTTTAACAATATAAATTTAGATGATGGTGGTTGTGTTAGTGCTGGTCGAAGATTGAACTCTGACTATCAGTTTTGGGACTCCTCGATGACTGAATTTTCTAAAGGTTTAATGTTTGAGAGTAAAGATTATGTAAGGAGAGCTGTTGATCTTTATCACATTATGAAGCATGGGACATACAATGTAGTTCAATCGCATTCAAAATTATGATCCGTACAATGCGCATCATCAGACAATGCTCAAAATTATAAATGGAGGCTTCGTGCTGCATTGTTAAAAAAACATGGATATTTTCAAATCACAAAATATGAGGGTCCTCACACTTGTTGGTTTACGGGGTTGAATCGAGACCACAAACATGTCAGTGGAAGGATGATTGGCATACTAGTCTGACATATTATTGAGAAAGATCCTGGTGTCAAAGTTGAAGCTATTGTAGCGGTCGTTAATGATCAATTTCAATATACAGTGTCATACAGAAAAGCATGATGTGGAAAGCAGAAGGCATTGGTTGATATTTATGGAGAATGGGAGCCGTCTTATGCTAAATTATCCTATTATATGACTGTACTTCAACATGCAAATCTCGATACAGTTATTTCATGAAATTTTTTTTCAAACTGTGAATTCTAATGTTCGAGTTTTAAATTATATTTTCTAGGCTTTCAGACCATCTATCCAGGGTTTTACGCACTGCCATCCTGTAATCAGCATTGATGGCACGCACTTGTATGAAAAGTTTAAAGATAAGATGTTAATTACCACAGGAATTGATGCAGAGAATGAGATATTTCTATTAGCATATACAATTGTGGATGAAGAGACGACTACAAGTTGGAGCTGGTTTCTTTTCCAGCTCAGAACACATATTGTCAAAGATAGAAATGGAATATGCTTAATTTCTGACAGGCATCTAGGTATATTAAATACCATCGCAGATGAGTCTATTGGATGGAGTCCATCACATGCCTATCACCGATACTACTTAAGATATATTTGCAGTAATTTCAACATTCATTTTAAAAATGTGCAGCTGAAAAGAGCAGTATGGTAAGCAGGAAGCGCTCATCAAGTTCGCAAGTTCAACTTTATCATGGGTAGGATCATAACAGTGAATGAAGAGGCTTGGAGCTGGTTGTCCGAGATAGAAAAGGAGAAGTGGACGTTGGCATATGATGATGGCCTACGCTATGGTGTCTTAACTATAAATTTGTCGGAGATTTTTAATAGTATTTTACGAGGAGCTAGAAATATGCAAATTACAGCTTGTGTTCAAATGACATTTTATCATCTTGTGAAATATTTCAGTACGAGGCATGCCCAAGCTTTGAGATTTGTAGAGGAGAATCCAAATAATCTTTTTACTCCTCATGTTGCAATTAAGATTGCTGAAGATAAAGTTAAAGCTAACCAGCATCGAGTAACAGCATTCAACCTTCAAAGAGGTATATATGAAGTGCTTATGAGGAGAGCAAGCGCAGGGTTATGAGGTGAAAAAAATTCTCATACTATTACTTTAGCTGAAAAAAAATATTCTTGTGAAAAGTGGAATATGTACAAATATCCATGTTCATACGTTTTAGCTGTGTGTCAAAAAATTGCTGTACATTTTAGTGATTTTGTAGATGATGCATATACAATTACAGCATATATGAATGCTTGGAGCGGTGACTTTAATCCATTACCACATGAAGATTATTGGATGCATACATGATGCGTAGTCGTTGATAGCACCAAAAATAACTCTACTCACTACGTAGGTAGGATGAGTCGAGATCGTATCCTCAGGGATCTTGGGCTAAGTTGAGATTACAAAATAAAAGAAAGAAGCATTGTTTTGATTTAGAAAATAAATTATTTTAAAATTGATGTAATTAAAAAATAAAAAACTCGAGAGTTTTGAATTAATTTGCACTAGCAGAGTTGTATCTTTTTTTTAATTAAATAGATGCGATTAATCTTAGAAAAAATACCTATCTTTCCTCGGCACACCCCATACCCGTAGATCACAGTGTGTCTCTGAAAAGTACTAGGTAAACAACTTTTCTTTCGTCGGCATGCCCCGTACCCGTAGATCATGGTGCATCTCCGAAAAGTAAAAGTTGTTCTTAATATTAATCTAACAGGAAAGCATAAATAAAAACATATGAAAGAGAGCAAATAAAGAACTCATGACGATTTAAATAAAAAGCATAATCTTTATTGCATATAAAGAAATACAAGAAAGTTTAGAATAATAAACCATTTCTGTGTCGTTACAAAATTTTTTCTTTACTCCTGAGACTGCTAGCCTAGCTGCTCATGAAGTAGTCCCTTTCTATTCTTCTATGCAAGGCTTTAGAAGAATTTCTGGGCTCCCCCTCCAATGAGAGTATAAAAACCTTTTTATAGGTATTAGAAGGGAGGAGTTTTACATGATTTTTTGATGTGGGACTAAAAAAAATACTAAGGACTAAAAGATGGATGAATGAGATGAAAAGCTCACAAGTAGATAAAGAAAATACAAATTCTTGAAGTATTTTTAAATATTATATTTTTTTCTTCCATCTGCTCGCCGCTGTGTCCGCCAGAAAAATCTCCCAGCAAACCCGATGCCGCGCGAACCTGCGATGTTGCACGAACCCACCGTCTGCTGCCGCACGCCCACCCATGCGTCCGCCCACGTCACGCTCGTGTGTTCGCCGCGCGCTCGCACACCGCGCGTTAGCTGTTAGGAAGAAAGCGCTCCCTTTTGTTTTGATTACCAAAAATAAACTTTTATTTTTTTAAAATAATGCTTATATCTTTTTTAGATTCCTTGCATAGTATCTTCATTTTCTATGATACCATATGCATCCTTCTTTTATTTTAATTTTATTTTAAGTTCAATTTTTTTCAAACTTAAGTCTTTTTGATCTATGAATCGGACTCTTTGTATCGACGATCATCTTTCCTATAAAACATAAAAAGAAGTATCAAATTCTTAATAAATAAAATAAATTAACTATAATTTTTTGCTTTAAATGACTTAAATTAAGTATTTATCATACTCTCCAACTTAAATTTTGTTCGTCCTCGAGTAAAATAAATATATCAGCATTGTGTACCGACTCGATCTTGAATAAAAAGTTAGGTTAGGCATCCCAAAAGATAGATGATATCTGGTCAGACCATTAAAGAGATACTTCATTGGATTATCAATTTGACCCAATTAGCTGAGTATTAACTAAAGAAATTTTAAGAGCTTTTCTTTCACCAATTCTCCACTTTACTCTTTAAATCCTCTAACTTAATGTGAGATAGGTTTATTATCTTCTTGCAATTTAGTCCCCTTATTATCCACTCTTTTTTTTAACATTGTCCACCTTTTTACGCGAACTACAATGCTTACTTAGGCGAAAGGGCCCGGTTACTCAGTAGGAAACCAATATATATATATATATATATATATAAGTAAATTTTAAGGAGAATTTAATTTTGCATACCTCAACTTTTTCATCCAATCTCTCATAAAGCAGATTCTTTATTGAGATCAGTAAGAAGAGGGTTATAGAATCACTCCTAAAATTTGGTCTAGTCTAAACCCTACCATTCATTGAGTTTTCTTAATAATTTATTCCTCAGTATCTCTAAAATTATTTTGACCGTTAATCATTCATTGATTAGGATGCCTAATTGACTCTTAATCAAAATAAAATTTGGATACACAAAACTAATTATTTCTGGCCATACTCGAGGATTTGATTAATTTTTTTTCCCCCCAACTTAATCTACATTATCCTCAATGGAGTAGGAAAGCAAAGAAAATAAAAGGAGAGAGTGCACCTGGGATAATTTTGTTTCGAAAGTTGAAGATAGCTTCATTGATTAATAGGCTCTTGTTCTAAATTCCTACAGCTGTAGTAAAGTAAAAAAAAAATGAAATCATTGGGTTGCCTCCCAACAAATGCTAAGTTTTACATCTTCAGCCAGACGTCAAGTTTATTGACAGACTCTTCCATACAGAGCAGTCCTTTATTCTTTAAAAAAAATGAAGATCAGTTAAAATAAAATAAAAAAAATTTGAGTTGCCTCCCAAAAAATGCTAAGTTTAACGTCTTCAGCCAAACGCTAAAAGAGTGTCTATCCTATTCCTGCTCGAATCTTAACATGAGTGTCGATCTCTTTTTTAGAAATAATATGTCCTAATACAATTTCTTTTTGCACCATGAAATGGCTCTTTTTGTGTTCTTTCAGAATACCAACCAATTGTATTTCCTAATTAGGGGTCAAGTCTGATGCAATGATTACCGGGAGGGTATCATTGAGTCCTAAAAATACATACTTGAGCATAGCAGGAAGGGGTTTTAATTCTAACGTAGGTGGTGATTCTAAATATGGGACTATTGGTGTACTGGCTAATGTGG
Source organism: Elaeis guineensis (assembly GCF_000442705.2). Taxonomy (NCBI): domain Eukaryota; kingdom Viridiplantae; phylum Streptophyta; class Magnoliopsida; order Arecales; family Arecaceae; genus Elaeis; species Elaeis guineensis. Next base: position 29,559,834 of record NC_025993.2, on the reverse strand, counting down.
GTAATGGCTCATACTTGATTGTCCATGGATGAGTGATTTTATCGTATGGTGTATCCAACAAGGTGTTAACTTCTTTCATATATCCCTCAAAGTCATACACTCCAAAGTGAGCCAAGCAAGTATCTAAGGGGTCTGGTGTTAGGATTGTGGGTGTTGCATCTTCTATAATGTCTTCTAGTGTATCTACTTCGAAGCAACTATCCATTGATGGTCCTTGGGAAGCACTAAACACATTCAGTCTCAGTTTCTTATTCCCAAACGATATGTCCATGACTCCTGTCCTACAATTAATGCATGCATTTGCCGTAGCTAGGAAGGGTCGTCCTAAGATAATGGGAATTTATCTGGGATTGCCACTTAGTTTCATGTCGAGAATCAAAAAATCAACTGGAAAGTAAAACTCATCTACCTTGACCAAGACGTCTTCAAGCATTCCACATGGTTCCTTAATTGATCTGTCGGCTAATTACAGTGTGACTGATGTGGGTTTCAGTTCTCCGAATCCAAAAACTTCATACACCGAACTAGGTAAAAGATTCACACTTGCCCCTAAGTCCAGAAGAGCTTTTTCAATGTGATAATCTCTTATAACACAAGAAATGATGGGGGCTCCTGGGTCCTTAAGCTTTGGAAGAGTGGCATGCTGGAAGATAGAACTAGCCTGTTCAGTGAGGCGTACTTTCTTTGAAATTTGTGATCTAGATTTACGTTTTTGGGTGCACAAATCTTTCAAAAATTTGGCATAAGCAGGGACCTATTTGATTGCGTCTAGAAGAGAAAGATTAATTTGGACTTGCTTAAACAATTCCAACATCTCATCGAGTTTTTCTCCCTTCTTATCTGCAGGAATAGGAGCTTTCAGGGCATCTAGAAATGGGGCTTTAGGCAAGTAAGATGATTCCGGTGCAGTTGGTTCCTTCTCTATTTTCAGGTCCTCCTTATTCTTGGGTGATTTGGCTTCGGTTAGAGGTTTAAGGTCGGTCTCATTGATTTTACTAGTGTGTTCAATGACCTTCCCACTTCTCAGAATCATGATTGATTTGCCATGTTCAGAAAAAGCTTCTGGGGTATTAGAACTCTCAATCACAAATTGCCTTCTTGGGGTGCTCTCGGGTTGGCTAGGTAATTATCCTCCTTCCCTCCTACTGAATGCAGTCGCTAGTTGACCTATTTGGGTCTCTAGCTTAACATTGGATTGTGTGTGAGAGTTAAGGATCTGAGTATTGACTTCTAATCGTTCTAGTGCTTTCAGAACCTTTTTCTCAAAAGCTGAGCTGTGACCAGTAGTAGACGGCTGAGGAGCATTTAGAAATTGTTGGTATGGTCTATGCCTATATGTTGGGTCCTGATATTGAGGTCGAGGTGCGGCAAGGCCAACCACTGGTTGTGGTCTCCAGAAAAAATTTGGATGATTTCTCCAGTCAGGGTTATAAGTGTTCGAATATGGATCGTTTCCTGGTCTGCGAGCTTGTTGAACTTGAGCTTGCTGAACCTGCTCATGCACAAACTCAAAAAATTGAGGTGCGGCTGGGCATTCACTAACAAAATAGTTCGGACTTGCACACAATGCACAAACTTCTTGGATTGGGTTAGGTGGAATCGGGGATTGTCCAATATTTAGAAGACGGTCTAATTTTTGGGATAGTTCATCTACCTTACTGTGGATATCCATGACGTTTCTAATCTGATAAATTCTACTTCTTTTTTGTTGAAGCATGGGTTGTTCTCTAGAGGTGGCAGACATATGATATAGAAAATTCTCACTAAGTATTTCAAAGAGCTGCCAGGCTTCATCCTCACTCTTTAGCATGAATGTCCCACCACATGATGCATCAACTATTTGTCGGTGTTTCTCCGATAGACCATCATAAAAATACTGACAAAGTTGCCATTTAGGGACAGCATGGTGTGGATATTTACGAATGAGGTCCCTTAACCTTTCCCATGTCTCATGAAAAAGTTCACCCTTCAATTGAGAAAAACTGGTGATAGCTTTTTTAATTTGATTTATTTTTCCAATTAAAAAGTATTTCTTGAGAAATTTTCTCTGAAGATGATCCCAAGTTGAAATGGTTATAGAGTCTAAGGAATTTAACCAATACTTGGCTTTGTCCTTAAGTGAGAAAGGGAACAGTTTCAACCTAAGGGCATCATTAGAAAAGTTTTGGATTTTTACTGTGGAACAAATTTTAAAAAATTCATCCAAGTGTTTGTATGGGTCCTCGTTACTAAGTCCATAGAATGATGGCAATATTTGAATAATGCTAGACTTAATCTCATATTGGGTAGCTTCTACTGGAGGTGCTTGAATGCATGGAGAGTAAGTATACGAGGATGGAGTGAAATATTCTCTCAATGAGCATGGAGGATTAGCCTCACCAGGTGCAGCCATGTTTCTAACTCGGATAGTCCTAAGAGTCTTTTCTAATTCTTCGTCTAATGGTTGCAATTCGGATTTTAGTGATCGTCGACCTAACATGCAACTAAAAGGTCTATGTAGGACTATCCTAGTCTGTTAAGAATTTTTTTTTTTATTAAGAGGAGAAGAGAAGAGAGAAAAGAGTTCTAAAGAAGAGATCCTACGAAGTCCTAAAACTAATAGAAGAATTAGTTGTGGTTAGATTTTAATTACAATCAAATTAGCATGCAGTGGACTCTCTATCCTAAAGTTATCCTAGTTCTAGACAGCTCCTAACTGTAGTTAGCCTTCAAGCCCTCCAAGTCAGAGCTTGACCAACCAACTGGCTAGGTAAGTGTAAGGTCGGTGGGAGTCTCCCCGTTGCTTTCCTTAGACACCAATTAAATTGATCAGATCAGCGAACGGAACCAATTAAAAACCACCTTCCTTAGGGCCCAGTCGTCCCGCAAACCACTTGCCTAGACACCAACTAGCTGACCAAGTTTAATATGGTTCAACTCTCAGGGTCACTTATCCTAATGAGCTCGAAATCCTTAGGGGTCAATGTCTAATTAATTTTAGATTAAGATCTAGGCTATGCAAATGCAAAGGAGTGATTTATGGGCCAAGAAAGGGTGATCAAATCTCCACCTTATCTTAGTTAATGGGTTGCGCCCTTAAAGTTACTTATGGAGATGCAATACAAAGAAACAAGGTGTTCAATCAAGTTAAAAATTTTTATATTTGAGGTTACGCTATTTTAGTTAAGTGTTATAAAATATCAGTGACTTTTTTTTTTTAATTCAACCGTGCCAAGGTCCCCGGCAACGGTGCTAAAATTGATGCGTAGTCATTGATAGCACCAAAAATAACTCTACTCACTACGTAGGTAGGATGAGTCGAGATCGTATCCTCAGGGACCTTGGACTAAGTTGAGATTACAAAATAAAAGAAAGAAGCATTGTTTTGATTTAGAAAATAAATTATTTTAAAATTGATGTAATTAGAAAATAAAGACCTTGGGAGTTTTGAATTAATTTGTACTAGCAGAGTTGTATCTTTTTTTAATTAAATAGATGTGATTAATCTTAAAAAAAATACCTATCTTTCCTCGACACACCCCATACCTGTAGATCACGGCGTGTCTCCGAAAAGTACTAGGTAAACAACTTTTCTTTTCTCGGCACGCTCCGTACCCGTAGATCACGGTGCATCTCCAGAAAGTAAAAGTTATTTTTAATATTAATCTAACAGGAAAGCATAAATAAAAGCATATGAAAGAGAGCAAATAAAGAACTCATGACGATTTAAATAAAAAGCATAATCTTTATTGCATATAAAGAAATACAAAAAAATTTAGAACAATAAACCATCTCTGTATTGTTACAAAATTTTTTCTCCACTCCTGAGACTGCTAGCCTAACTGCTCATGAAGTAGTCCCTTTTTATTCTTCTATGCAAGGCTTTAGAAGAATTTCTGAGCTCTCCCTCCAATGAGAGTACAAAAGTCTTTTTATAGGTATTAGGTGGGAGGAGTTTTACATGGTTTTTCGATGTGAGACTAAAAAAAATACTAAGGACTAAAAGATAGATGGATGAGATGGAAAGATCACAAGCAGATAAAGAAAATATAAATTCTTGAAGTATTTTCAAATATTATATTTTTTTCTTCCATCTGCTCGTCGCTGTGTCCGCTAGAAAAATCTCCCTGCGAACCCGATGCCGCGTGAACCCGCGATGCAGCGCAAACCCACCGTCCACTACCGCGCGCCCGCCCGTGCGTCCGCCTGCGTCGCGCTCGCGTGTTCACCGCGCGCTCGCACGTCGCGTGTTAACTGTTAGGAAGGAAGTGCTCCCTTTTGCTTTGATTACCAAAAAAAAACTTTTGTTTCTTTAAAATAATACCTATATCCTTTTTGGATTCCTTGCATAGTATCTTTATTTTCTATAATACCGTATGCATCCTTCTTTTATTTTAAGTCTAATTTTCTTCAAACTTAAGTCTTTTTGATCTATGAATCTGACTCTTTGTATCGGCGATCACCTTTCCTATAAAACATAAAAAGAAGCATCAAATTCTTAATAAATAAAATAAATTAACTATAATTTTTTACTTTAAATGACTTAAATTAAGTGTTTATCAATACACGTATGTTCAAATGTATTTCTGATCATCATCGTTTGAGATCCAAGCAGAAAGGTAGACCAAAGTCAACAAGACTACGAAATGAGATGGATGATAGGCAAATAAGAAGTAAGAACCACTGTGGCATTTGTAAGGAACAGGGTTATGACCGCCGTCGCTGTTCTAGGATACTTCAACATACTTCAACTTGAAGCAGTGGAAGAAATTAAAGGCTCCGAAGATGTATTTTCATCATTGTTTTATGTATTTCTGTGAGATGAACTGAATTTTGTGTTTAAGTTGTATTGTGTGACAATATTGTGTTTAAAATATATTTCTCATAAAATAAATGACTATCATATCATATTTCTTATTTTTTAATATACTTGTGATAATATCATTATTTTAGATTCATTAGCATATTATGGCTTACGATCCGTGGTATCCCGATCCTCGAGACAGCAGTATTCTTACATTGCAGGAGCACCATCGATCACAGACTATTTTAGATGGCGGCGTAAGCATTCAAATCCTATTTACTATTTTTTTTTTTTTTAAAGTCATATACATTATCTAATTATTATATTTTATTGTAGGAGTCCAGACACCTTCGTCTACGATGATCCGATGCTGACTTTTGGAGGACAGAGGACATCCCACATAGAGTGCTGGATTATTTACGATATCTTGGATTCTATGGAGTATATCGGATCGATCGTATACAGATGGACGTTGGTCTTATTGCTGCTTTGCTTGAGAGATGGCATCCAGAGATACACACATTTCATCTTCTATTTGGTGAGGCGACCATCACTTTACAAGATGTCAGTATCCTTACTGGACTATCAGTTGATGGCGATCTAGTTACCGAAGTTGATCCCACGCTTACCATTCTGGAATGACAGGCTTTGTGCTTGCGATTGCTAGGGTTTGAGCCCGACGCATATTTTTTCGATCATTCACGACTTAGGATTGAGTGTTTGGATGATCATTATCGATATTTTCATATTGCGAATGATGCACCAGAGGAGATGGTGCAGCAGTATGTTAGGGGTCAGGTGCTGCGGTTGTTAGGTGGTGTCCTGTTATCCGATACTTCATCGAATAAGATGAAGTTGATATTTTTGCCATTATTAGAGGATTTAGACTTCGCTCGTAGACTCAGTTAGTGCAGTGCAGTACTAGCTTGCTTATATAGAGCTATGTGTCGAGGTTCTTATGCTGATCAGAGCGAGATTGGTGGTTATCTTGTATTATTATAGGTATGTGAATTATAAATTTTTATTTTTAATATTCATATTTCACATTGGGTATATTGTGTATGATTTTTTTGAAACTTACAGATTTGGGTATGGGAGCATATGCCGACTATCAGTCCATTACGACGTCAGTTGCTCGAGATGCCATCAGAGCAGCATGATCCTGATGTTCCATTCAGACTAGACAGATCATTGGGATGTAGGTATAAAAATATTATTTTTATTATTTGAAACTTATTATTTTAAATTTAATAAAATTTATTTAACATGAATAGATTGTGAAACAGATGGAACGTTGCATTCAACGTTCATCACGTATCGACGAGAGTGGCACGGGTTTATAGGTGCCAGTTGGATATATTAGTTGATATATATAGACGGATAAATTTTAAATTTTTTACAAATATCATTTTATAGTTGTCATAATTTATTAAAATTTTAGCTTACTAATTTTTTTTTATTTTAACTCTATCAGTTTTTGTGGGAGCTATATACAGATGAGATATTGGCTATATTGCCGCAGATGTGTACAGTTGGACATGACATATGGACTGCTAGGGTGCCACTTATTTATTTTGATGTGGTAGAGTGGCATCTTTTCGATCGTGTCCTGCAGTAGTTTGGTCAGATTCAGGGCATCCCAGAGCAGTTTGATACGAGTCAAGGACTTCATCGTATTGATCGATGAGGTAGAGCTCGTATTGACTGGCATATCAGACATGCAGCGTATATCGATATTTGAGATGTATATCGAGATCACATTGTTCATGGTGATCCCATTTTGAGAGGCTGTTCATATACCGATGACTACATGGCTTGGTTTTTTAGTATTACAGTGCGAGTCATTGGACAGTCTCGGTATGCAGTTCCCGGATACAAGGGCGAGAGTTCTGCTGTGCGTCTTTTGGTAAGACTACAAAAATTAATTTATGTTGTTTGTGTTATATTTTTATTTTATATTTTATATTATATTGACTGTTTTATTTTTATTTTGTAGACTGATTCTATATCGGGTCTTGTGTTGGATGCTCATCGTGCTTTATTTACGACTGATGAGGACGAACGGATTCGGATACTGCATGAGATAGAAAGAACAAGTTTTGAAATATTGGTGGCGATTGGTGTTGATCCATATAGCTGTGCGCCTTGGTATGGAACAGTCGATGCGCCAGATATGAGATATACGCCATCACTATATGTTTCACATATGCCATCACCGCATATTCCGCAGATGTCATCATTAGATGCTGCACAGATGCCACCGCCTTTTGATCCACAGATGGCAGCGCCTTCTTCTTCCTACATCCCCTAGATGACATTACCGGGTACCAGTTGGCCACATGAGTATAATACTTTCTTTTCAGGCCCATCTGTGTATCCAGATGAGAGGGTTAAGCGGGTCGTTCAGTCCGTAGATGATCTGACAGCATCAGTTATTCCTGAGCAGCATGACCAGCAGACCTCCTCCACTGATACAAGGGAGGAGCCGTCACAGCAGGAGAAAGAGTAGTCGACGAGGACCTTCCTGAGAAGGTCCAAGCGACCACGGGCATCACGACATCCTTGTGGGACTTAATCTTTTTTAGATTTGTACTTAATATTTTTATAACATTTATTGTACTATTTTTTATACGCTTGATATTTTTATTCTATTTAATATTATTAAATATTAGGGTTGGGGTTTCGACAATGGAGCGGAACGAGGCGGGGGGCGAGAACCGATGGGTTCATCACACGCACTGAGAAATACTGCTGAGAAGGATGGAGCCAGAAGGAGAAGTCGAAAGCTCAAAGCGGTCTCTAATGTATTCTTTTCAAGTCTTGTAGTAATGTTCTTTTTTTCCCGATCCTCAGGGCTTTGTAACGTACACCTTGTTAATCGAGAATGAAAAGGAGATTTTTGTCACCTTGTCTGCATTTTGCGTCAAATTATCGCCTGCCGAACTTCTTTCACTCACTATTGCTATTGTTGTATTCCCCCTTTTTTTTTCGATGCCAATGTCGTCTGGAGGTTCTTGGTCATCGCCACATCGGCTTGCTTTTCTTGTCATCTTTTTTCTTCAGCCTCAAGGGCTCTGTAATGTATACTTAGTTAATGACATGAGAAGAAAATTTTCTGTTACCTCTTTTACTCACGTGTTGAATTATCATTTGCTGAGCTCCTTTCGGCTTTTGCCTTGCTCGATATCGATACCGTTCGGAGGTACCCGATTGCCGTCGCATTGGCCCGTCCTTTTGTTTATGGCCGTAGATTTGTCTGGGGCCACTCAAGTTTGATGCCTCCTTTCAGAGTTCGAGCTCGGAGGTCTGAGCTTCTCGTCGCCCCAAGGAAGCCGTCTTATCCTTGGCCTGTGTTGAGAGCTCTCTTGGAGACCGAAGATTTTGATAAGAACCCCAATCCTCGCTGAGACGAGGTTCCCTGTATCTTTGATGTAATTTATTTTTCATTCATCGCTGATGCAGTTCGTCGCTTTCCTTTTTAACCCCCCTCCCCTTTTTTCTTTTTCTTTTCTCGAGTGAGGGTTTTCCCTCTGCTCTTAGTGAAATCGCAAAAGTGCGGAGGGGCCGCTGAGAAGGTTCCCTTTTTCTTATCTGGTCTCGAATGACCGGACCTTAGTTGGTGTCAGGACGAGGTTCTTCCCTTATTTCTGATGTAATCGATTTCAGCTCAGGTTAGGACGAGGTTCTCCTTCTGTTCCTAATAGGGCTGCGGGGGCACACATGGGCGTTGTAGGACCTCTCCCCCCATCCGGTCTAAGGGTAACCGGGTCTTCGCCTTTACTCATGTTAGGGCGAGGTTCTCCTCCTGTCCCTAACAGGGCTGTGGGGGCACATATGGGCATTGTTGGGCCTCTCCCCCATCTGGTCTAAGTGTAACCGGGCCTTCGACTTTGCTCCTGTTAGGGCGAGGTTCTCCTCCTGTCCCTAACAGGGCTGTGGGGGCATATATGGGTGTTGCAGGGCCTCTCCTCCCATCCGATCTAAGTGTAATCGGGCCTTCGACTTTGCTCCTATTAGGGTGAGGTTCTCCTCCTGTCCCTAACAGGGCTGTGGGGGCACATATCGGCATTGCAGGGCCTCTCCCCCCATCCGGTCTAAGTGTAACCGGGCCTTCGACTTTGCTCCTGTTAGGGCGAGGTTCTCCTCCTGTCCCTAACAGGGCTGTGGGGGCACATATGGGCGTTGCAGGGCCTCTCCCTCCATCCAGTCTAAGTGTAACCGGGCCTTCGACTTTGCTCCTGTTAGGGCGAGGTTCTCCTCCTGTCCCTAACAGGGCTGTGGGGGCACATATGGGCGTTGCAGGGCCTCTCCCCCTATTCGGTCTAAGTGTAACCGGGCCCTCGATTGTGTCGAGACGAGGTTCTCCTCCTGCTCTCGACATGGTTTGTTTCGATTGTCCTGTCGATATAGGCTCGTGCCAAGAGAGAAGACATGTGGATATAAAATTTTTATTTAAAGTAAAGTTATCGGTAATACATTCATAAATTTTTCGAGCTCCATGGTCGCGGGAGGTCTGCTCCTCCGAGCTCCTTGAGGTAGTAAGTTTCGGGCCGGACTACCTCCTTGACTTCGTACGGGCCTTCCCAATTTGGGGCAAGCTTTCCTCTATCCTGAAGTTGGGAGACAGCGGCTCGTCGAAGCACTAGGTCTCCCGCTCTAAAGACTTTATTTTTGACCCGGGAGTTGTAATAGCGGGCGACTTTCTGTCTGTAGACTGCCATCCGAACTTGAGCTACCTTCCGCTTTTCTTCTAACAAGTCAAGGTTGGCTTTAAGACCTTGCGAATTGTGATATTCGTTGAATGCCACGACTCGTGCCGATGGGAGTTTGAGCTTAATTGGGATAACAACCTCCGTTTCGAAGGCTAGAGGGAAGGGGGTCTCCCCTGTGGGCAATCTTTGGGTAGTTTGATACGCCCACAACACGTGATAAAGTTCATCTGCCCAAGTTCCCTTCGCTTTTTCGAGCTTTGTCTTGATTCCTTGCAGCAGAGTTCTGTTGGTCACTTCAGCTTCGCCGTTGGCCTGAGGATGGGCTACCGATGTGAAGTTGTGAGAGATGTTTAGGTCTTCATAAAATTTGGCGAATCTTGCTCCCGTAAATTGCCGCCCATTATCAGTAATTAGGGTCCTCGGCAGGCCGAACCTACAAACGATTGACTTTCAGACAAAGTCTTGCACTTTAGCTTCTGTGATTTTTGCCAGTGGTTCGGCTTCAATCCACTTGGTGAAATAGTCAATTGCTACTAGGAGGAACTTCCTCTGCCCCGACGCCACGGGAAAGGGTCCAAGGATATCCATTCCCCATTGTGCAAACGGCCATGGGACGCTTAAGGGTGTAAGCTCGGAGGTGGGCTGTCTCTGGATGTTGGCATATCAATGACATCAGTCACACTTTCTGATGTATTCAATGGAGTCACGATATATTGTCGGCCAGTAATACCCTGGCGGAGCAACTTGTGGGATAAGGATCTAGCCCCCAGATGGCTTCCGCAGATTCCTTCGTGCACCTCCCATAAGGCGTAGTCAGCTTTCGAAGGTCGGAGACATTTTAAAAGAGGCAAAGAGTATGATCTCTTGTACAACTTGTCCTCATAAAGGATGTATCGGGAGGCTTGATTTCTGAGCTTCCGAGCCTCTTTTGCATCATGAGGGAGAATCCCGTCTCTGAAATATGCCACCAGTGGGTCGATCCAACTGGGTTCATGGCCAATTTCCATCACGAGCCACGATTCCTCCGTACTTGGGCACTTCAGAACTTCAAAGAGAACACCCTTGGGCAATTCAGCCGGAGCCAGCGTAGCCAACTTGGAGAGAAGATCGGCCCTGGTATTTTTCGTTCTTGGAATCTGCCTGATGTTGAAGCTACTAAAGGCGGGGACGAGCTCCTTTATCTTTTCAAGATATTTAGCCATGCTGTCCTCCCGTGCTTCATAGTTTTCGCTGACTTGTCCCACTACCAATTGGGAGTCACTGTAAACTTGGAGCCGATCTACTTCTAATTCTTTGGTGATCCTCAATTCTGCGACCAGAGCTTTGTATTCCGCTCCATTGTTCGTTGCGAGAAATTCAAAGCGTAGCGCGTACTCTGCGACGATCCCCTCCGGACTGATCAAAATCAGGCCCGCACCTGCGCCCGACATGTTGGAGGATCCATCCACATAGAGGGTCCAAAAGCAATCAGGGGGGTCTGTTTCTTCTTCAGAGGGGTTCAGTCTGGACTTCAGGCCGTCGACTTTACCTTGTTTAGGCTCGGCCTCCTCCGAGATAGTGCATTCTACTATAAAATCTGCCAATATCTGGGCTTTTACTGCCGGCCTAGGTTGATAGTTGATATCGAATTCTGTGAGCTCGATCGCCCATTTCGCTATCCTCCCGGAAGCATCCACCCGGTGCAGAATCGCCTTAATCGGCTGGTCGGTGAGCAACGTTATGGTGTGCCCTTGAAAGTAAGGTCGAAGCCTTTGGGCTGCAATCAACAAGGCGTAAGTTAGTTTCTCTAATTTGGTATACTTTGTTTCGACGTCTCTCAACACGCGACTGATGTAGTAGATCGGTCGTTGGATTTTTGCTTCTTCCTTGACAAGAACTGCTGCGAGGGCCATAGGAGAGACCGTCAGGTACAAGAACAACTTCTCCCTGGGCTTGGGCTTCACCAATAGCGGAGGCGAGCCGAGGTAGCTCCTTAATTCTTTGAATGCCTGTTGACACTCAGTGGTCCAACAGAAGTTCTTCGGTCGCTTGAGGGTTTGGAAGAAGGGTAAGCACCATTCAGCCGACCTTGCAATGAAGCAATTCAGGGCTGCCACTCTCCCTGTAAGGTGCTGGACCTCTTTTATCGATTTCGGGGCGGCCATCTCCTAGATGGTGTGAATTTTCTCTGGATTGGCTTCAATCCCGTGCCCCGATACCATGAAGCCCAGAAACTTCTCCGAGGTCACTCCGAAAGCACACTTAGTCGGGTTCAGCTTCATCTTATATCTCTGGAGGGCACCGAAGGTCTCCTCGAGGTCGACGACGTGGTTCGTTGAAGATTTGCTTTTCACGAGCATGTCGTCCACGTAGACCTCCATGTTGCGGCCGATCTGCTCCTTGAAGATTTTATTCACCAGCCGCTGGTAGGTCGCACCTGTATTTTTGAGGTCGAAAGGCATGACCCTGTAACAGTAAAGATCACGGTTAGTAATGAAAGCAGTCTTTTCTTCATCTTCTGGCGCCATTCTGATTTGATTATAGCCAGAGAATGCATCCATAAAGGTGAGAAGCTCATGGCCCAAGGTTGCATCCACCAGTTGATCAATCCTGGGCAGAGGGTAGCTGTCTTTTGGGCAGGCTTTATTCAGCTTTTTGAAGTCTATACACATCCTCCACTTGTCGTTTGCCTTTTTGACTAGGACAACGTTGGAAATCCAGTCAGGATAATTGATCTCTCTAATGAATCTGACTTTCAGGAGCTTATCCACTTCCTCGGCTATCGCTTTTTGCCTTTCCGATGCATGACCTCGGATTTTTTCTTTCGTCGATCGATGCTTCGATCAACGGCCAGACGATGTTCCATGACCTCTGCATCAATCCCCGGCATGTCCGCTGGAACCCAAGCGAAAACGTCCGTATTCTTTCGTAGGAAATCAATGAGCTGTGTCCGCACCTCTTCCCCCAGGTTGGAGCCGATCTTCACCACATGCTCTGTATTCCCATCATTCAAAGGGATCGAAACCAGATCTTCGATTGGCCTGCCCCTTTCCTCAGTGAGATCGTCGCGGGCGTCCAATCCATCAACCGGACAGAGATCAGATTGGTCACTTCTTTGCAAGGCTATGCTGTAGCAGTATCTGGCCAGGGCTTGGTCTCCCTTGACTTCTTCGACCCCCTGGTTAGTAGGGAACTTCAATTTCAGATGGTAGGTCGACACCACGGCCCGGAGGGCATTGAGGCCAGATCGGCCGAGGATTGCATTGTAGGCTGACGGCGCCTTCACCACCAGAAAATCCACCAAAGCCCTGGACTATCTTGGATATCGACCCGCAGCTACAGTCAAAGTTATTACCCCCTCCATCGGGATAGCATTGCCGGTAAACCCTACCATGGGGGAGCTAATCGGCCCCAAACGATCGTCAAGGATGGATATTTTTGAGAAGGCGTCGTAGAACAAAATATCAGCCGAACTTCCGTTGTCGACAAGAATGCGGCGCACATCGTAATTAGCTATATTTAAGGAAACTACAACCGTATCATTATGAGGGAATTGAACTGCCCGAGCATCTTTCTCAGTGAAGGTTATGGATTCCTCAATCCTTTGCCGCTTGGGAGGTCCGACCAATACACCGATTGTTCCCTGTCGGGATTCTCCCGAGATGGTGTTGGTGAAATCGGTCGGAGGCCGATCATCGGACTGTTCCATGCCGACTGCTGTCGTCGGAGGAAGAGGAGCCTGGGAAATCGGAGATGGGGTCGGGGCTTGCGGAGCCCGCTGAGATCTAGCCGCGGAGGCTGTCGACTGCTTGGAGGATGCCCTTCGGGGAGGCATCAGGTGGAGATCAGGCAGGAAACTGGAGGAGAGGATGTCGGAGAAGATGACTGGAGGTGGTCCCGTTGAGCGCTCCTTTAAGAACAAGGGTACTGCGAAGACACAGGCTCCTTCCTCTAGCATCAATCCTGTTGGTGCAAAAATCCGTCGGCGTCGGAGAAGCTGGAGTCGAGGGAGTCGCGGTCGCTGTCGGGACCTACAAAGGAAGTCTAAACCGGAGTTGGGGGTGCTCCGGCAAGATCTTCAGATGCTCAAGTCAGTTCTCTGCCTCAACAAGAATGGAGTGCTCGAACGAAAATTTTAGCAGAGTTTCGAGATAGAAATTAGAGCTTAGAGAATAACGTATCTGGGGTCCCCTTTTTATAGGCGGAGGGTGCAACAGACTGATAGCGACGTTTGTAACCGCCTGATAGTGGGCTGCTCGGGGCCAGGAGGAGTGTGTTTGGAAGAGTAGTGGAGTGGAATTGTAGCCATCACCGTGGCCTGCCACGTGGAGCCTGTTGTGGAGAGTGGAGCAGAGTCGTGGCCATTACTGTGTCCTGCCAGAGAGTGATGGAGCCACGCGGAATCCGTCGCAGGAAGTGGAGCAGAGTCGTGGCCGTTACTGTGGCCTACCGGGAGTGATGGAGCCGTACGGAATCCGTCGCAGGAAGTGGAGCAGAGTCGTGGCCGTTACTGTGGCCTGCCAGGGAGTCCAGGCCTATCGGCCGAAGCTCGGTTGAGGTGTCTGGCAGAGAGAGGTAGCTATCCATCTGAGAGGAGCTCGGATGTTGCTGGCGAGCCTTCTACCGTTGGGTGCCTTGGGCGTTAATACTGCAGGCGAGGGCCACTTGCTGCAGGAGCTCGGTCAAAGGCTTTTCGTAGATGAAGTTCGGTTTCACGCATAATTCGATAGAGGGTCGACCGGCAGTGGATGTCGGATGGCGCTGGAGAGGTTCATCCACTGGAGGGATCCGGCTGCTGGGTTCTGTGTGTCATAGGAGTTCGCCCGAAATCTGTCCGCTACAGAAGTTCGATCGGAGTCCGATCTCCGTAGAAGCCCGGATGGGGATCATTTGTTGAGGAATCTCGGCCGAAGCCTGCCTGCAATAGAAATCCGGAAGGAATTCATCCACAATGGAAGCTCGGGTGAAGGCTTACAGTGGAAATCCAGCGCAGACCGCTCGTAGTAAAAATTTGAAGTAGACCGCTTGTAGTAGAAGCTCGGAGTAGATCGCTTGCAGTAGAAGCTCGAAGTAGATCGCTTGCAGTAGAAGCTCGGAGTTCGGCCCTTGTAAGAGTTCGGGTGAGGTCTACCTGCAATTAGGAGTTCAGGGCGGAAGTCCGGCTCCCGTGGGAGCTCGGACGAAATCTACCTTCAGTCGGAGTTCGGGGATGAAGTCCGGCTCCTGTAGGAGCCCGGATGAAGTCTTCCTGCAGCAGGAGTTCGGGGAAGAAGTTCGGCTCCCGTAGGAGCCCGGATGAAGGCTACTTGCAGCCGGAGTTCGGGGAAGAAGTTCGGCTCCTGTAGGAGCCCGGACGAAGGCTACCCGCAGTTGGAGTTCGGGGAAGAAGTTCGGCTCCCGTAGGAGCCCGGACGAAGGCTACCCGCAGTTGGAGCTCGGGGAAGAAGTTCGGCTCCCGTAGGAGCCCGGACGAAGGCTAGAAGGTGGTCGACCACCGTAGACACTTGGATGGAGTCCGTCCATCGTGGAGAATCCGGTCGACACGGGTGGGGGTTTATCCGTCGGTAGAACTCGGGAACATTGCGGAGGCTCGGCCGTCGGAGAGGTTCGAAAAGATGTCGCCGAAGGTCGGACGTCGGTAGAATCCCTGGAGGGGCACTCCTGATACGAACTTCGGCTGGGGGGTATTTTATACCCAACATTCATCTATATAGTTCTGTTCATTTTTCTTCTTTGTTGTAATAAGTGAACAGCATAAGTTGAATTATGCCATGAGAAAAATTAAAGAATACTAGCAAGAAAGCTAGAGTTCAATTTAATCTTTGTGCCAATGATGATGGAACAACCCATTATAAAAAAAGATTAACTAGAGGAGATATTCAGTGAGAAGAACTAGTATTACCGCATTATAGATTTTGATACCACAACCATCAAGAAATGTACAGGCCCAAACTTCCATTGCCAATTTTAAACCGATGACATGAAACATCTGACTCTTACAGCTACATCAGGCTCTTTTAGACCAATTTATGACATAAATATCATGTTCTTTAGCTTCCAAAAGTAATGATTTGGTCAAGAGAAACAGATTAGTCACACAAGAAGTTTGTTCTAAAACCAAAATACAATGAATTGCCATCAGGAACACACCAAGGTCATTGCATATCAGATAGAGCAATTAAGCTATTTTTAACATAGAGGTTCTGGAGGCCATGGCAATAAGAAGGTCAAACATGTGAAGTACACTTCAATTACCAATAAACAGGACGCTTGTATGCAAATTAGTGAAAATAATTAGTTATCAGCAAGTGACTGGTAATAATTGTTAACAGAAGTACAACATTTCTAAGATCAAGTTTTGAGTGAACCATTCACTAGAAGCAGAAGCAAGCACTGCAAATACTGATATCCGGCCTCAGAACTAAATAATTTTCAAACCCAACCACTGAAATATGTCAATCTACAACAGTACATCTTTATGAGGCTGCCAAAATATGAATCAGCTTCAGGAAAATTTGAAATCTAAGGTTAACTAAATGTGACAGAAGACTCATAAATATTGGTAAAATGGAAACTTAAATTAATCTTTTAGTCATTTTGGGTTTGGTAAGACAGATATCTTACAGCTCATCAAAATGCAGTAAAAACATGGTACTGTAAGCAGAAAGGAGTTGATCATCTCGCAAAACTCTCCCACAATATACCAGACATTGCTGTTCTGATATTATCCCAGTAATAGAAGCTATTTTCTCCTTTAACACAAGAACTGACACCTGTGGAAACAAATAACAGAAATGAACAGCCAGACAGCAAAGTAACTTTCTGAAGACAATGAAGACTTGCTAGCATGTCTCCTAATCCAGCAGCATGATCTAACATACCAGATGAACTCTCAACCCTCCCCCTGCCCTCCATCCACACATTCATGACATAGATATATATACTACGGTGAGTGCAAGCATGCCTGCATATACATGCAGTAATCTGGAAAAATTCATTCTATTTAAAATCAAACTCAAATTGAGTAATCACTTGAAAAATTCAGAAAAAATGACAGTCTAGCTTGCTATTTAAAATCAGACTCAAATTAGTTACACATACAGTCTTATTTCCATTATGTTTTGCTTTACTTTCTGGTCATTTATAAGGGATAATGCACCAAGCCAGCTTGTTTGAGTTTTGATACATATTGCAATAAAAAGTAAAAAATGCTTTTTTTTTTTTTTAAAGAATTGCAGCTCAATTTCTAAATGGACGTACCCCATACTTCTGCAATTTAACAGAGTAGATTTTGCATCAGATCAATTAAAAATTTTCTCAAATATTGCCATAAATGTTTGACTTAATCACATGAAAATAAGCTAGTAATCATTTGCAAATATTAAATCATTTATTCCTCATTTACAGAAAGGTATTTTGATCATATACATAAATCAAAGTACTTAAGTGGTCGGTGACATGGGTATGCCAACCATTCATGTCTATACACAGGAAATGCCTACCTGTAGCATACCATAATGATCCAATATTTATCACCATATTGACCCGTATCCACATAGGGTATCATCCAGTTCAGTGAACTAGATACACAGAGGTATCAGAGGCATAAGTTGTCTCACAATGTATCAATACATGACAGCATGGTTGTACCATGAGATTGGGAAACTTGTGAGTGTCCATACAAACTATTAATATAGCATGTGAAACCAGAGAAAACAGCTCAGATGGTCAAAGTGAGATCAACAAAATTTACATATCCAAAAGATGAGTAACTGACTAGACTTCAACATGATGAAGAATAGATACGGTGGTTGTTATTTATCTAGCATCAAGAAGCATTAAAGAATACTTAAAAACTTATCCACCAACAAAGTGTATGTTTGAGAATCCAGTGTTATAATTTTTATCTCAACAGTAGTGACAAAATCTTTAGAGCCATCACCAGCTCTTTCAATTGTTTTGTTAGCACCATTAATTCCGATCTTCTAACAACAGTTAGAAAGGCTGGACCTGTACATAATAACATTAACTCAGGAAATTTGAAAGAACAAGACAAGATTAATCAATCATATACAACGGGAAAGAAATTATCCTGGTTAAGTTCTCTTACTAGCTTTTTTTTTATAAAAAAAAAAAAACCACAAAGGGTTTCTGCAACAAGAAGGCAAGATGATAACAGGAGATACACATACAAAGATTATGCTCATGCATCGATCAGAATGTAAACTTCTTGGTGCATGCCTAAAGTGGAGTACAAAGCTTTTGATATTTGATATCACAAGAAGCATCAAAAATTGAAAGAAGCAATAAGACTACGCAAAGCTTAAGCCCTTTTTTCTAGGTAATATATTAACTTACAACTAGTACTTAGATGGGACTGCTGAAGAGGACTTCTCATTGAAACTCAAAAGAATATGTTACTAAGGAAATTATAAATTCGGAGATCAAGTCAACACAAAAGGAGTTCTCCCTTTCTATTCTGTTAACAAGATAAATAATTTTATTTAAGTGTTGAAAGATTTGTTAGGATTTCAGTTTTTGAGAAATCTTTTTGGAAAAGGCAAGGAGTCATTCCAGTAATTGGACATCCTAAATACTAGATTTGTCAGACTTGTGCTTCTATTTGTAAGTTTGAGCACAAATCTCGAGTGAAGAATCTCGAGTTCTAATACACAAACCTAAGTACACTTTTCAATCACTCTACTATAGATTTAGTAGATCAATCATCTATGTGCAATCTTATGGATCTATGATGAAACTCGGAAGTGAGTGATAGTCGTGCCATTTTTTCATGGAAATAATTGATTAATTGAATTCTTGTCTTGCTTTCTAGAAATAATGATTTATAGTTGAGACCTAATAGGGGCCATGTCAAACAAAATGACATATTAGACTCCAAAATGCTGGAAACAGGCATTTTATTTTATTTTATTTTCAATTAACAAAACTAATCAAAGTTTTTAGCCAAAAAAACAAAAATATACTATATTCCAAAAGATCCAAAAAAATATGATATACTCCAAATTGATGCCTAAATATTTTCTTGACTTGCTCTATCTTTTTGTGTATTCCTCTTATATTTTAACTTTACTGTAGATATTATTGTTTAAATATTGATGGCTGAAATTCTGAAACTTGGACTGATACTATAAAACTCAAAATTCTATTGAAAAGACCAAATCTAACCAAACTGAATTTTCAAACCTTACACAAATTTCAGACCCATCTATGGACAAAAATATTGCACCAGAAAACACTCAGTAGTCTAACTCACCGACAGCATTTGTTAAAGCTCACATCTATCAAACACTAAAACATGCTAAAACTCAAAAGAAGAAATGCATTTGTTTTTTGCGTAAAAATAGTAAAGGTCGTGGCATCCCCACACCATAACTTACATGTATAGACTGATGTGCTTAGGCATTTCCATTGAAAGAATATACCCAAAAGTTAGCTCAGAGAATCTATCTGTTGCTCAGAAGAAATATGAGGACTGTTAACCATCGTAATGTTGTATGGGTAATAGATAAGAGTCAAAAGGATTGCAATGTTAGGATCTTGTTATGTATTGTGTACAACCATTATTATGCAATAACTAGACAGGAACCAATGCTTCCCGATTCTTTCCAGAATGCAGCATAAGCAGAAGAGCAGAAAACTTTGACTCCTCATTTATGAAATGCCCAACATGCCAACTTCCAAAGAACAACGAAGAGAGCCAATCACTGAATCGACATCCCACATAATAGTGAACAATAAAGCGCTATTCAAACATCAAGAACTCAAAATCTACAGAGAAAAAAAATATAATATGAGAGCCATCATTTTGACTTAAAATCCATAAAAGGGCCCAGCTCTGCTGAAAGAAAACATTGAGAAACAACAGATTTCTAGAAAAAAAAAAAAGTAAGGAATAATAATAAAAAATCACCTGTTCTCATATGCCTATGAATTCATCCTAAACTCAAACACAATAAGCAGAAGACCACGTGTGAGCAAAAAGGTTTTCATCAATATTATTGTTCTTTACATTCAGCTCGTCGTATAAATGACCGAGCTTACAAGACAAAAACATTACAAAAGGCCATCAAAAATCAAAAAGGCTTGCGAAGCCTAACCATCAGTGGATGAAGGGGCAGCGTCGTTGTTGTCGCCAGCAGGCTACTTAGATCGGCTTCCAGGAGAAGTCTTTTTACTTGAGCTTGGCAGTCCTGGAAGACCCGCATGAAAGAGTGGGCAGCTCCTTTGGCGATCTCCTGCTTGAACTCTTCTGAGGCGAGGTAAATTTCCATGGCTCGGGGAGTCTTTTCTTCAGCTCGAGTAGCCTTTTCCTCAACCACAGCTGCTCGCTGCTCGGCCGCTTGGATTCTCTTCTTGGCCTCAATTAAACAGAGTTCTGCTGTTTCAGCTGTAGACTCTGCCGCTGCAACCCGAGCCTCCATCACTTCCAACTTCTCGGCCGCTGCCTTCAATTTCTCCCCCGTCTCCTGCAGGTCGGCCTTCAATTTTGCTTCGATCTCGGCGGACCTGTGCTTGACGACCTTCAGCTCCTCCTCAGTCTTTGTTACCAGACGACTTAGTGTCGTCAGCGCATTGTGCATGAGGCAGATGGTGTTGGCATGCTATAAACGAGAAAACGAGAAAGGAGAGTTAGCCCGAATAGGAAAATCCATAGTTGAAATGGCCAAAAACATAGTAGCTCGGTACTTACCCGGATGACGGACTCGTAGGCGTCGTCAACTAGCTCGTCGACCTGCCACTTTCTGAATGCCTTTTGGTCTTCGGGGAGCATGAGTGCACAAGCCAATTCCTTCGCCACTTGAGCATTATTTATTCCTGAGTCGGAGGCCTTCACTGACCACTTTGGAATGTAAATATCTGACTCGGGTTCAGGAGAGACCAAGGCAGAGGATGACGGTTGAGGAGAAACCCTGGCCAGTGATGACAGCTGAGGAGAAATCGGGGTGTCCAGCAACGAGAAGAGGGGGGGGGGGGGGGGACACTGTCCACCTTGGGGTTGGGCTGGATGCCAACTCGAGGAGCATCTTCTAAGTTCGGTCCCTTTGATGGGGCCGGAGTGACTCTAGTCAGAGGCTTTGGAGGAGCCAAAGCTGATGTTGTCTCAACCCTCTTCAGTGAAGGCTCGCTTCCAGTCAAAGCGGCCTTCTTCTTTTGAGCGGCAGCCTTCTCTAATAGTGCAACGTCAATCTTCATTTCTGCAATACCAAGAAGAAAATGATCAATATCTTAGATGAAAAGAGAAGGAAGATTTTTACCCTGACAGTTAGCCGGGCTTCGGCCGACGTTAATCAAAGTCTGCTCGGCCAGCAGCTCCCGCACGAGGGGCATCTTGGATCCGAGCAGAAAATTGAGCGACCACTGTGCCTCATTAGACAACTTAGGAGATCGATTCAGAGACTTCCTAGGTAAACCTCATAATATGTTGAAGGCCCAACACTGCTTGGAGTTAATGAAGGAGAATCTATCCTCCAATCCATGGATGAAGGGTTTCCTCAGATCAACCAGGCAGCCCTTTCGATGAGAGAAATGCTGTCAGCTTTTCTCCTAAGGATGCCTCTTCAGGGTGAAGATGCCTCGGAAGAGCCCCGTAGTGGGCTGAACTCTGAGGAGAAAGTGAAAGGAGAGAAACCCCACTATGATCCATTAGGAGTTGGGGACCAAATGGATCGAGACCAAGGAGTATTGATTAAGAAGATGAATTATAAAAGGATGAAGAGGGAGTCTCATTCTGACTTCGAGCTATCCTTGTACAAGCTGAGTTGAGCAGATGAGGAGTTAGTTACCTCGTCATCGGGGCTAGGGCAGCTCCAAAGAAAAGCTAGGGGGGAATATGATATAAAATTCTAAACTGATCTAAGTCTTCTTGGACCAAGATTGATTCCTCGTTCTTGGGAAAAACGTCGAACCCTCCCTCCAAGCCGTTGGAAGGCGAAGCCTAGAGGCTGAGAGAGAGGATCAGTCTTTTAGCTTTTGGAAGGATAACTCAATTTATGAGAGTGATGCGGACGGGAAACTCTACCTTGGATTGGGACCGATGCATTGCTATGTTGATGCCGAGGTACATGCTGCCTCGCCTTGGCCAACCCAAAGAACCTAACATATTATTTAAATTGGGGGTGCATAAAAAAAAAAGAGAAGACAAAGAATAAATTTTTGTTTGATAAAATTTTTTGATAGATAAAAGAGGGTAGAGAAAGATTCTCTCAATCTCTCTCTGTATCTTTCACTTACTCAATTTTCTGTACTCCGATTTGAGATATAACAGAGAAAAAGATTTATGCTTAATTTTTATTTTTCTAATTTATTTTTAATAAAATTTTAAAATTGCAACTAGACCATTATTTACTCTATCTTTCCAATCACCCCTTTGCTCTTCATATAACTCAGAAACCCTATAGCCGTCTCTTCGCCTGCAGGCCGCTCTTCACGTAAATCCGGATATCACGATCTTTGGAAGGCAGATTTCAGTGATAGAGATTTACGATCTTTGTTAAAATATCATAAATATTAAATAATACATCTATTAATGAGAAATGACATATTTATCAAAATATATATAAAAGTTTTTCTACCCCTCCCTTAACCCCTCTATCCAAACAAAGATAAGGTATGTACCCTTCTTTACCCTTTCCCTCACTTTCCAAACTAGGGTTTATTAATTCCCTTACCCTCCCCTCCCTTCCCCTCCATTACCCTCCTCTCTCCTCCTCTTATGAACTCTCATGTACCCCCAATCCAAACAAAGCGTAAAGCCGAGCCTATCCAATATAACGGAAAGGATTGACCCCCGACTCCTGCCTGGATTTTTAAATCATGTAATCATCGGGAACAGCTAGCGGCAAATAGATAAGGCACGAGACAACCATCGAATCTCAAAAAATCAGCCTGAAAATATCGAGAACGTCATGCCCGAAATGATCGGAGTGACTCCCACACTTCCTCCCTCTCACGGCTCTCACCTATGTCTATAAATAGAGATAACAGAGAGACCCCTAGGGATGCACAATCTCTCTCACGCTCACTACTTCCCATCTATTCTGAGATTTTGACTTGAGCATCGAAGGTCCCCTTCGGAGCCAACTCTGATCAAGGACTTACTTTCTTGTAGATTCAACTGTCATCGTCTTGCTGTCTCTGCCTACTCCAGTCATGCTGATGCAATCCAGGAATTTACAGTAACAGATTGATGCTAGAAGAAAGGCCTAGGCCCATCTTGGGAAGGAGCAAGGGAACAAATATCATGGCATCGTGAAAGGAAACCTCATCACAACGTTCCAATGCCACGACAACTTAACTGGCTAAAAATCTAGTCGACACCCACACCTCGACGCAACAATTGAAGGCCCTGCCTCAGCCGTCACAATCGACTATGGGGGTGAACTCAGACCAGTTCAACTTGCTGGTTGAGCAGGTATAGATATTGACTGTAGCTGTCTGCGCCATGCAACAGACCAATCCTACACCACAAGAGGTGCCTCAGTCGGAACAGCCCCAACCTCCCCCATACAGTCTAGAGTGGGGAAGACAGACAAGACTCAGTTGGCCTAAGAATCTCGAGCGGAGGAGGCGATCTCCTACTCTCCATTCCAAAAAGGGCTCTATCCTAGATCGATTTCCATCATGGCACTCAGAGGCCTACACGGGCCATGATGCTGATGTCGATCACAGACTAGGAAATGAATCAGTAGATTGAGGTGTTACATCATCAAGCCTCAAATCGAAACGATGGGTTCAGTACAGCACTGACCCACCCTTCAATAGTAGGATCATATAGAAGCCACTACCCAGCCACTTCAAAATACCATAGTTCAAAGCCTATGATGGATCGACCAACCCAATAGATCAATTGGAAAGCTTCAAGGCTCTAATGCTCCTTCATAAGATGAATGACGGGATTTTATTGTGAGCCTTTCCTTCCACATTGAAGAAGGCAGCTTGGGATTAGTATTCGAGCTTGAAATCAAGCTTCATCCATTCATTCAACCAATTGAATCGATCATTTGTAGCCCATATTGTCAGTAGCAAGAGGTAGTATTGGGGATCCGATTCCTTAGTTAACATCAAGTAGAGGGAAGGAGAGCCCTCCAATCTTTTGTGAGCCGCTTCAATGCGGCTATCCAGAAGAATGCCTCTCTTCTCACTTTAGAAGAGAGACTCGAAGAACTTCACCAAGATGCTAGCTCGGGCAAAAAAATATGCCTGAGCCAAGCAAGCCTTTGAGGTGTATGGGACTTTGATTGATGCCGTAGCTAAAGATAAAAAAGGAGAAGATAGAAAGCTCTCGTCAAGATGAGAGGACACTCAAAGGGATCGACAGTGATCCAGGACTCCACCCTGACACTAATGATCCAAAACTCTCCCTCGGAGCCGACAACCTAGGAGTCCTAAGGGCCAACGATGCATGTAGCCTCCGAGGAAGTTCACCAACTACACTTCCCTAAATGCCTCCAGAGCACACGTGTTGATAGAGATAAGAGAGCAACTTTCCATAGCAAGGAGGATACGGTCCAGGTCAGGTTAGTGTGATCCAAACGAGTATTGCTTCTATCATCACGACCACAGTGACTATCAAGGAATACCTCCAACTTCAAGATGAGATCGAGGAGTTCATTCGGCATGGCCGACTAGACTGCTTCCTTCGACACAGGAGGAAGCAGTGTGAGGATTAGCCAAGACCACCTCGACTACCAAAGCCACCTTAGTAGGAAGAGCCCATCGAAAATCGACCAATGGTCGACACAATAAATACTATCGCTGGAGAGCAGCATAGTGGCAGATCGGGAGGACCAGAGAGCTAACCAAGAGGAAAAGGTTAGAAGAAACCATCACCTTCTCCGAGGAAGATATGCAAGAGGTTCAGTTTCCACAAAACGATGTAGTAGTTATATCTTTGAACATTACAAGTTATGATGTACGCCACATCTTGGTAGATAATAAAAGCTCAGTAGATGTTTTATTTTATGATGTATTCTCCAAAATGGGTATCTCCTCAGATAGATTGGGAAAACTTGACTCCCTACTCGTAGGATTCTCCGAAAATACCATACCTATTGAAGGGGTCATTACCCTATTAATTACAACCGATCGAGCCCCCTGACAATCCACAATTCAAATTGATTTTCAGATGGTCAGAGCACTCTCGATATATAATACCATCCTCTGGTGGCCAGGGTTGAACGCTCTTTGGGCCTGGTATCAACATACCAGCTACTAGTAAAGTTTCCAACAAGGCAACGGATCAGAGAGATCCGAGGAGATCAGGTGATTGCACGATAATGCTACACGATCGTCTTTCAAGGAGCAAGATTACCCAATGCTCTTCCTATCAAAGGGTTGGACATCCGTCGTAAATTGATCGAAGAGTGCCGGGGCCAATGGAAGATCTTATCACAATTCTCTTGGGAGATGAAAATGAGGAGCATATAGTTTGGATCGGATCAAACCTGGATGAGGTAATCAAAAACCACCTCACTTCTTTTTTGTAGAACACTAATGCCTTCACTTGGTTGTGCATTGATGTACTGGATATCAAACCCAAAGTCATAGTGCATCGGCTAAAAGTGAACCCTACCTATCGATCCATCAAGTAGAAAAAGCCAAGTTTCACACTAGAGCAATAGAAGACCATTGTCGAAATAGACAAGCTAATCGACGCCGACTTCGTCAGAGAGGTAACTTATCCAGACTGATATGCAAATGTGTTCCTTATAAATAAGGCGAATGAAAAGTGACGGATCTACATAGACTTCATTGATCTAAATAAAGCTTGTTCAAAAGATAGCCTCAGATTGACCAATTAGTGGATGTCACTTCAAGCCATGAGCTCCTTACCTTCATGGATGCCTTCTCTGTCTATAATCAAATTAGGATGGTACATAAGGATAAGGAGAAAATTACTTTTGTTACGAATCGAATTCTCTTTTATTATAGGATTATGCCCCTTAGCTTAAAAAATACAGGCACCACTTACCAACGATTGGTGAATAAAAGCTTCAAAGATCAGATTGGCTGGAATATGGAGATGTATGTGGATGACATGCTGGTCAAAAATGATTTCAGAGAATCATATCGACGACCTTAGAAAAATCTTCACTTTTCATAAATATTAAATGAAGCTGAATCCAGTGAAGTATGCCTTCCGTGTCATCTCAAAAAAATTTCTTGAATTTATGATCTCACACCAAGGAATGGAGGCTAATCCCGAAAAGATCCAGGCTATGCAAGAGATGAGCCCCCTGAAGTTCGTAAAGGAGGTCCAATCCCTCACTAGCAAGATGGCAGCCCTCAATCGATTTGTCTCCAAGTTGATTGAGCATTGTCTTCTGTTGCTCAGGTATGGCTACCCAAAAGGGGGAGAGGGGTGAATTGGATATTTTAAAAATTTTAATCAAATTAAAAACTCTAACAAATATGTGCTTTTAATTTAAGTGATTGTGTGGTGAGAACAATATATAGCAGCGAAATAAAAAGTAAGCTAAGTATTGAAAGCATATAAATCAAACACAATAGAGCACAACACAAACACACAAATTTATAGTGGTTCGAAGCAACCAGCTCCTACGTCCACTCCCCAAACTTCTCTTGAAAATTTCACTATAATCCTTTGACTATACTGTGTTTGTTTTTTTAGACTCACAAACAAACTCAGTTGAGTTTTTTGGGCTCACCAACTACAATCCTATATTGATAGTTTTTTGGACTCACTATCAACTCAGTTAGTTTTAACCTTAGCTCACCAACCACAATCATATAATAATTATTTTTTTGGACTAACAATCAACCTTGAGTTTCTTTTCCTCAAAAGAAACTTGAAAGAAAAACAAAATATAAGGTATACAATTTCAGCACAATTATAAAGGCAAAAAAAACTCTTTAAGCTTGATGAAGATGTTGCAAGGTTGATTTTTGAAGCTTAAACTTTTTCTTTCTTGATGCTGGAGAGGATACTTGAGATGTTGAAGAAGATTGCTCTTGAAAGCTCTCTGAAATTTGTACTCAAATCTCTCTCTTTTCTCTTTTTTCTTGGATATTCAATATTTCTCACAAATTTGAAGATTTTTCTTTATAAATCCACTTTCTTCTTTTTCTAATTTATTCTCTATCTTTAAATACACTTGAGAATGACTAGAAAAGAGGTTCTAGCCATCAGAGATGACAAACTAACCGTTGAAGGACGTTTGGGATAAAAAGTTGAAGTTTTCAAAAACTAACCGTTGCAGTCCACTTGGTCGACTAATTTTTTTCTTAGTCGACTAAATTTTTTATTGGATCGACTCAAAATCTTCTTAGTCAATTAAGTTTTCAACCTTCAAAAATTTGAACTTTTATCTTTTACTGCCTCTGAGACTAAATCAACTAATTTTTTGACTTAGTCGACTAAGTTTACGTACCAAGCATGCCAAAAATTTTTTAAAGTACTTTGGCTTGGCAACTTGAAAAGATTTTTTTTATGGATGAATTTTTCAATTTAAACACTTGAAAACTTCTACAATCATCCTTAAAATACATGATTAGTATCATCTATACTCAATATTTTGAAATCATCAAAATCAATCCTAGAATCAATAATCTCCTCCTTTTTGATGATAACAAAATTTTGAATATATGCACAATAAAAATAAATAATATGTTACAACCAAATTGAATCATGAAGTGATGTGAATTCACACTTCATACATGTTCTTAATTAATCTTTAATTCATTGCATATTTTATATATACCCATATTAAAGAATGTGTTAATTCAAATCAATGAGTATTAAGATTTCAATCGTCTAAGTTAATGAGTATCTTGAGCATTAATCTTTTAAGTATATACTTACCATCTCTCTCCCCCTTTTTGACATCATCAAAAAGGTCAAAAAAAAGTTTTAAAAAAATATCAAAATCAATTCAATCAATTTATCAAATTCAAAAAATCAATTTAAATGAATCATCATTTCCTTGAAAAACTTATCTTTTGATTCAAAATATGCTTAAAATTTTTTTTTCTCATAAATTTTCTTGAATTCAAATATCCAATGTTTTTCTTTTTTTTGAATAAATTTTAATCAGATTTTCAATCATATCTCTTTTGTTTTGGAATGTAATTAATTTATTAATCATATTTTCAGATTCAAATACTTTAGCTTCAATTTGTTATCAAAAGTGATTTAGCAAACAAATTAAGTAAATCAAATTGAATAAACACATGCATGCTCAAATTAGAAAAAAACATGATAAAATTATTTAATAATTTCAAAAGTTATTTTTCTCAAAATAAATCAACTAGAATTCTTAATCAAAATAAGATTAAGTTCAAGAGTCATTTCTCTCCCTATTTTTAAGAGTTAATACTAAAAAAATATTTTTCTCAATTCTATCAATATTCAATTCTTAATCAATTTGATACTTAATCTTTTCAATTGATACTCATGATACTTATTCATTTGAATGTTCATTTCAATTGATACTCATTCTTGTACTCATTCTTCTCCCCCTTACTATATGCTAAGAGTTCAAATTAGTATTTTAGGATTATAATTTATTCCAAATTTATATTTTTCATGTTTCAATCAATTATACTCAATTCCATGTTTCAAATTATGACTTCTTCAAGTTTCAAATTTCAATGGCATATTAAAATTTTAAATTTAAATTTTTAAATTTAAAAGCATTCTCATATCCAAATTGATATTACATTATGAGCAATATCACTTTATGACAAGATTTCAATGTAACTTGATTTATTTTTTTATTTATCAAAATTTTTTTTTTTCAAGTTGTGCATGTTCTACATGAATTTAATCCTTAAAATCAGATTCTCTAAATTTTAAGTTCAAAAATATTTTTAATTAATTAATTATTTTATTTTTAAGATTTTCTCCCTCCTTAATTTTGCAAACAAAATCATTTAACATTAAGTAAAATTTAATAGTGCAAGTATTAATTGAGAGGACTACATATTAAACTAAGCATTCAATTTATTCAACTACATATAGCATTCACTCAAGTAAGCACCAAAATTTTTGAAATTTTGTTTCCATTAATTTCCAAGGATAAGATGTTTAAAAAAAAAATCCAATAAGTATATGCATCAATCAAGCATATAATCTTTTATGAATGTATGTCTTATCTTGATATTTTTTTAATTATGCAAATATATTCAAAATTTTTAACTTATAGAATAAAATCATTACACACATTGATAAATCATCAAAATCAATCAATAATCAATGATGGTATGATGTAAAGAAGATTTAGCTTTTATCAAAAATCACCATCCATCTATTTTAACTCCTAAGCATCCATTTTCGAGAATTTGATCCTTTCATACTATAGGATGCTTGGTACACCTACAAAATCATTTCTTAACTTTTGGTACCTAAACCATCTTGGGTCCATTTGAGTTAAAACACATGGTTTCTTTTGGAACTCAAATTTATTGGATTAAGATTTAGCCAACTCTTTTGGTGTTGCATTTTGAAATTTTATGGCCAATTTTATTATATTTGAAACATATAATTGAATAATTTTCAAATGAAGCTTTGCTAAATGTATTCTTCATAAATTTCTATTTTCTTAAAGAATTATAACTAATTTCAATTCTATTGAAAATAGTTCTTTGATTATTCAAAATTATTTGAAGCTTTTGTGATCCATAAGTGAATTTTTCAAGCATAAGCTTCAAATTTTCAATCTCTTTTCTTGATTTCTCATTTTCTTTCAAATTTTTTTTTCTTTCAATAATTTTTCCTTCTCATTAACAAAAAATTTTAATTTTTTTGATTCTTCTTTTAACTTTTTATTTTCTTCAACTAAAGATTTTTCATATTCAAAAAGTATATCCTTTTCTTTAGCTAAAGTATTCTTTTCATCAGCTAAAAAAAGATTGGATTTCTTTAATTCTTTATTTTCAGGTTTATCTTTTTATATTCATCCATAAGATCTTAAAAGGATTCTAATAATTCATCAAATAGAAAATTGAAAGAATTTTTAAGATTTACCTCATCGTCATTGACCATGAGACAAGGATTTATACTTCTTTCTTCCTCTTCCTCTTTTCTCTCTTCTTTGCCTTTCTCCCCCTTAATCATTGCTTTTTTTTTTCCTTTGTTTCTTCTTCTTTTTCTTTCCATCCTCATGAGCCATGAGGCATAGATTGAGAGAAGCTTCCATATTTTCCTTGGAGCAAGATTCTACTTCTTGATGTGCACCCTCATATGTTGTTTCCAATTGGTCCCAAATTTATTTTGCTAAAATATATGAAAAAATTATATTAAACTCATTAATATCTAAAGAACAATGGAGTATATTCATGATCTTAGCATTAAATTGGGCCATTTTTTTATCATGGTTAATCAATGCATTGGTGTGTGTGCACCATCTATTATAATTTTTCATAAGTTATAATCATATGCTTGTATAAAAATTTTCATCTTAACTTTTCAATAAATATAATTTGATCCATTAAAAAGTAGGGATCTATCTATAGAGTAACTTTTATTAAATAAAGATTGCATTTGGATTGCCATAGAATCTTTAGCTCTTGACCACTAGCTCTTGAGCAATCAGGGTTGATTGTTAGCCCAAGAAAACAATCATTGTATGGTTGTGATTGGTGAGCTAAGGTTAAAACCATCTGGATTGATAGTGAGTCCGAAAAACTATCAGTGTAGGATTGTAGTTGATGAGCCTGAAACAATCAACTGGATTTATTTGCAAGCTCGAAAAAACAAACACATTGTAGTCAAGGGATTATAGTGAAATTCCTAAAAAGAGCTTGGAGAGTGGATGTAGGAGTGGATTACTCCGAACCACTGCTATATATTGTTCTCACCATACAATCACTTAAGTTAGAAGCACATACTTGTTAGAGTTTTTAATTTGATTAAAATTTTTAAAATATCTAATTCACCCCTCTTTTGGGTAGCCATACCTGGACAACACATGGTATCAGAGCGAGGTTGCGGGTTTGAATCTCATACGCCCCCCGAGGTTGCACTGGGGGGATTGTTGACGTGGATTTCTAGTGCACCCTGTGGGCCGAATCTGTTAGAGGTCGTGCCATCGAGATGGGTCGTGCTAATTATGCCATGTGGCAGTCTCTGTTAGTCGGCTCACTTATGGGGGTGGGTCGGCTAACCGGATTAGGAATGGATTTAATGGGAGTAGTTGCCTAGCCCGATGCTTGGGTGCGATCTGGCTTGATGCAGGTCAACCCACGTGGGAAGCCCCTCAGGCCTGCCAGCACGCTTACCACTGGGTTCTGGACTCGGGTTAAAAGAAAATAGATCACCATTCTATTAGGGGTGCCCTTTTTGACAAAATGATCGGGCCTACGATCCTAACATCTTTCCTTCTTCAAAGTTCTGAAGCACTCAAAGGACTTCCAATGGACTAAAGAAAGCCAGCAAGCATTTGAAGATAGAACTAAAGAGCTATCTCAGCTTCATGCTACTTCTTAGCAAGCCTAAGCTAGATAAGTTGTATGTTTATTTAGTAGTTTCACCAACCACAATAAGCTCGATCTTCATCCGTAAGAAGGGCAAGGTTCAAAAGTAGATTTATTATATCACCAAAACCTTCTACGACATAGAGACCAGATACATAAGGCTCAAAAAGCTGATTTTCAGGCTCGTCATCTCAGCCTGGAAGCTCCAACCCTACTTCTAGGCTCACACCATAATTTTCTTGATCGATCAGCCTCTGAAGCTCATTCTACACTGACCAGATACATTGGGCTAGATAGCAAAATGGACGATCGAGGTCATGGAGTTTGATGTGATATTTTGGTCCTGACCCTCCATCAAGGTGTAGGTATTAGCCACCTAGAATGCATGATTCCTAAGGAAAGCCCCACGGAGGTCGAGCTACCGAAGGAGGATCCACCCAGAGCAGAGTCTGAAGAATTATGAGTCATGCATGTGGATGGATCATCAAGCTCCACTGAGATAGGAGCAGGACTGATCTTCATCGGATCAGAAGGAACCATTGCAGAGTATGCCTTACACTTCAAATTTTTGATCACCAACAATGAAGCAGAGTACGAAGCCCTCACCATCGAACTTAAAATGGCGAAGGAGCTAAGAGTGCGAAACTTGAAGATCTGTAACAACTTTCAGCTAGTGGTCGGTCAGGTTAGAGGAGACTATGAAGCTTGAAAAGAACATGAGAAAGTATCTGCTAAAGATAAAAGATTTAATCTCTGCCCTTACTTGCTTTGATATCTAATAGGTACCGAGGTTAGAGAACTCTCGAGCCGACTTGTTATCCAAACTGGCAATCTCGACACCAGGAGACCTATCCAAAAAATCCTTCTTTGAAGTTGTGAAAAGACCCAACACTTTGGAATCCATCTCAATCTTACAAGTTGATAGCGAACCAAACTGGGTTGATCCATTTCTCCGCTATCTCAGAGATGGGACGCTACAGATGGATCCAAAGGAAGCTAAAAAGCTAAGAAACCAAACATCTCGCTACATCCTACATGAAAACAAACTATGCAAGAGGCCGTTCTCCTTGCCTCTCCTCATATGTCCATGCCCCTCCAAAGCTGATTATGCCCTGCAAAATCTACATGCGGGGATATGTGAAAACCATCTGAGAGGTAGATCATTAGCCTACAAGGTACTTCAACAAGAATACTATGAGCCTACCATGCAACAAGATGCAATCGACTTAGTCAAATGGTGCGACTAGTGCCAGCGAAATTCAAATATCCAACACCAACCTATCGGACCACTAATCCCTATATCTGCATCTTGGCCCTTTGTGCAATGAAGGATGGATATCCTTGATCTATTCCCTCAAGCAATGGACCAACAGAAGTTTTTATTGGTCACCATCGACTACTTTACTAAGTGGATGGAAGCTGAACCATTGGTCTATATCACCAAGGCCAAGGTAAAGGACTTCATCTAGAAGTCCATTGTATACCGATTCAGTTTCCTCGGATGTTAATCACAAACAATGGCTACCAGTTCATCGATATCCAATTTGCAGAGTTTTGTCAAGATTTGGGCATCACGCATCATTTCATGTCAGTAGGTCATCTCCAAGCAAATTGGGAGGTCGAGGTAACTAACCAAATCCTTCTATAAGGCTTGAAATAAAGGTTGCATCGCACTAAGGGATTATGGACTGATGAGCTTCATCATGTGCTCTGGGCTTATCGAACTATGCAGAGAATTCCTACTGGAGAAACTTCCTTCAGCCTTGCCTTCAGTATGGAGGTAGTCATCCCTATCGAAGTTGGGATCCCTCGTTGTGAGTCAAGAACTTTGATGCGTTATCATCAATGCATACTAAGTAATAAATTTTCAAATTAACTAGATAGCAGGAGTCGGGTTGAATCCATGGAGATTATATGCTAAGTTACATTTAATTTAATTTTAAGAAAAAAAATTTCAGCAATTATATTAAAGCAGGATTGATTAAACCTAGCAATTAAAATAAAAAAAACTAAATTAGAAATAATTATTAGAGGATCAAAAAAATAATTAAAAGAATCTCAACATTTTGATTTCATCTCTAACTATAATCTTGATATTTTTTATAAAAAAATAATTAGTTTAGTTGATTAAGATACCTTAAGATCTGATTCGATGATAACCTATCTCACTTGAGTACGGATCGTATCTTCCGATCACGGTCCATCTTTCTACGGCAAAAGTTATTTAAACTAGAATCTAAAGAAAAATTTTAAATTAAATAGATCTATAAATTGATCTTTAGGATAGCCTATATCGTCTGAGCATGGACCGTATCTCTCGATCATGATCCATCTCAATAATCACATAAACTATTTAAAGATCATTCATAAACATTAAGCACCATAAATTTGAGAGCAATTTTGAAATATATTGATTGAAACTCATAGAAAAAAACTTACAAATTGATCTAATTGTATAAAAAAAAATACATGATTAAAATTGAAAGATTTAATCTACTCCCCAAAGACAAAAGAAATAAATTACCTAAACTAGGACCTTCTCTCATAGTCTTCTTCTGCAGAGCTTCCTCCTCTTCTGATTCTCGCACTTCTCCCTAGCTAGCTCTCCTTCTCGTATGTTGGAAGGGTGGAAGAAAGTGAGAACAAGATGGCTAAAGAATCTAAAAGATGGGTATTCTCGTCTGTCACATGGGTCCCTACAAGAGTTATGGTGTGGAGAGAGAGATGTCTAAGAGTGGAGGCATTAGGCTTTATTTATAGGAGTTAAGAGGTAAAAGATTTTTATGTTTTTTCGATGTGAGACATGATGTGAACAAGGATCCTAAGAGATGGATGGATGAGATTTAAGAGCAAGAGAGGATAAGGCAATCGATCGAGGTTCTAAAATAATTTTTAAAAATATAATTTAATTTTTTTTCCACCACCTGCATGCCAAGCTCTTTCCACGTGCGCCAGCACAAGCCCGCACATAGCCACTTGCCCTTTTTATTTTCCACACGATCTCGCTTTGCACCCAACACATAGCTGCTTCACTCTCTTGAAAAGGCCCAACTTCACTTCACGTGTCCTTTCCATTCGCACCCACATGAGTCCACGCCAGTGCACGTCCCGAGTCCCAGCATCAAGCCATGTTCACAAAGCCGCACCCCTGCTGTCCTTTGAATCAAAAAGTCATGGGTCCCGCATAAACCATGCCTCATTCTACTCTTGGTCCCGCTTTAAGCCTATCATCTCCTAGAAGAAAACTTTGAGAACCCATTTGTTTAAAAAAAAAACAAGCCATCCTTTTGCATTAGATGAACCACAAACCCCTTTTTTTCTTTAAATATTCATGCCAAAGCCCATGACAAAGGAGACCTTAATCTTTATATAATTGCCGTGCATGTCCTCCTATTTTCTTTTTTGGGTCTTTCCACATGTGCAGCACCTGTTTGAACCCATACACTAGCTCACGCATGCATACCAGCTTGAACCTAGTGCACGTTATGTAGGCATCTTTCCTTGGTGTCCAGCCCATGAGCTATGTAGCTTCAACCCATTAAACCAAAAACCTGCTTTCAAATGCGCGACATGTCTCTTAATCCTTAATTTGAGTTTGAGTTGCTGATTGATCCATAATTCCTGAAACAATCATAAAAAGCATCAAATTCTAAATAACATAGAATAATTATCAAAGATTTTAATGCTTTTTATGTTACATTACTGTATTTATCAAACTTCAATGAGAAAACAATCCAAAATGGCTCCGAGCGAACTTGGATCTGTTTGAAGAAGTTCGAGAATGAACCCGAGTAAGGATGATAGTCTATCAGCACAAGATCATGCAATACTACAACTCCCGAGTCAGAGGCAAAATGTTCAAAATCGATGACTTGGTGCTGCATTGAGCTGAGGTATCTCAACCAAATAAATGAGAAAAACTATCTCCCAATTGAAAAGGCCCTTATCAAGTAGATGAGGTTATCAGATCCTGCACTTATCGCTTGAAGCAACTGGACAGAACACCATTGCCGCAACCCTGAAACTCTGACAACCTACAGATGTATTACCACTTATGTAACAACCACTCTTTCAACAAAAGATAATTTTCCCTCTAATCAACAAATTTTGTAGATATAGCCATAGACCTTGTCCCTCTCGCAGTTTTTCCCAAGACAAAGACCTCAGGCAGCCAAGAAGCGAGGGCTAATATAAAAGAACCCTTGGAGCCCTCTCGTTTGAAAGCAAGCTGAGCCAAGAAAAATCTTAGTCATGTGAGAAGCGAGGGCTAACCTAAAAAACCCTCAAAGCTCATGAACCACCTTTGGATCGAAGATCTTGGATAACTAGGAAGTGAGGGCTAATCTAATAGGACCCTTGGAGGCTCCTCGTTCGAAAACGAACTGAGCTGAGGAAAATCTTGATCATGCAAGAGAGGAGGGCTAACCTAAAAGGACCCTCGCATGCCCCACACTCGAAAGTGAGCCTAGCCAAAGAAAAGCCTTGGCCATTCGAAAAGCAAGGGTTAACCTTGAAGAACTCCCAGAGCCTCCAAACTATTCTTCAGCCGATGGAAAACCTGGGCCATTCAAGAGACACGAAAGAGCCATCGAGATTGACCAAGCATCAGCATGGTTGATGTGACCTTAAGACTTTCGATGGCTACCTTGCAAAATTGTGAAATTTCTAATTATGAGCATTGAGAATGATGATTTAAAGCTACTATAACTGAATAACATCAGAAGGTCTTTAGAGGATAGAATTAGCAATAGAAGCATTAACAAAGTATTTCATTAATTCCAAAGGCCGGATCAACTGACTATAATATTCGCTCAGTGAATAGCAAGTGCAAAAAAAGAGAATAAGAGGCATACATGCACATGACTATTTTTGCTGCCAAAATCCCACGCCTAAGGTTGGAGGTGATCCTGATGGCCGAGGTGATGAGGTTAAGCAAAGGCTGACTCAAAGGACTTGCAAAAAATCCTAACGAGATATTTTCTAATGAAAATCCTTCGATGCTTAAGTCAGAAAATGGAGAATAAAAAAAAAAAAAATTTTTGAGAGCTTAGCTTGAGGGTCCTCGCACCCCTCTATTTATAGATGGGGAGTGAGAATCGTACATACCTTAGAGTCTGGTCGGTTTTCAATTATTGCGCATAGATTAGGTTGGTGATAGTTATTTTCATTCCGGGCACAATTCAATCAGAGATATCCTTATCTATTTTAGAGTCAAAAAAGGAGAGTGGATTCTGTCAATGATGAGGGCTGCATATCTTAGCTGGAGGTCGGCTTGTGCCGACCTAAAAATACCTTATCTATGGTCGAGGTAAATCACCTTGGTTAGAACCAAGGTCCGAGCCACCGTCGTGTTCCTTGTGGACCCGCTCTAATTTTAAGGAGTATACCTAACACCCTTAGGACGGCCAGAAATAATTTCCATGCTTGCTGAAGTTCGATCTCTAGTATCTTTAATCGGTGCCGAGGATGAAATTGGCTGAGACTGGGATGGAGATCTATAATAGATGCCCCCCACTCTCAAGCCCCAGCTCACTAAGATCGATCGAAAAGAGTACAAATCCAAGGTCGAGGTTAATTTTGCCAAGCTATCGTGTGAAGCTTCATTTAATTGTCGACACATGTCAAAGATTGATGCCATCAACAAGTTGGTTTTTCCATTTGAGCCATCAAATCCCTAGATTTGTGTGAGCTCTACTATGGCCATTCAAGAACTACCACTTGGCACGTATCAATGCTGGGAGGTGAACCGCCTTCAAATCGAAACCGTCCGAGCTTTTATAAATAGATGCTATTTTACTTGACTTTTACTTTTACTGTTTCATTATTCTGAGAAAGGAGGGAAGTAAGCTACTTTGAAGATTTCTGACAAACTCCAATGATCACCACCAGTATTGTAATCCTCCTCGACCGTAGCCTAGCTTCATCATTCGACCTCAGACTCCAACCCTTAGGCTTGCTCGGTCATCTTTTTTAGGTCAGTCTTCCATTCTTCTCTGAACCCTAGGAATGAGTGCTTCAAGTTTGTCCCCACCAACCTGGACCTCTAGTGAACACCTGGCGGACGCATCTCATGAATTTGATGTCGGCTATTCCTTGGATGGATTTAAGGTAAGGGAGATATCCAATTTTGGTTCCTTCATATCACCTCCGTCCTTGCCCATATTAGAAAATATGTCTCAAGATTCAATCCACATTAAGTCCATAGGAGGTTCAAGATGACGAACGGAGTCCAACGAGTCCAAGAACAGCCCAAACGGAGTCCAAACGGAGAAAATATGCGTAAAAGAAGCTTGGAGCGGACGGTACGACGCACAAGGTGACGGTGGCCGACGGTGGGCCTGCGGCAGCGCGGTCGGGCCCGGAGAAGACATGCATGCACGGCCCAGCATACGGGTGGGCCCAACGAGGGTGCACGCGCAGGCCGGCCCAACATGCATGGGTGCCCAGGCCCAGCATCCCTACGTGGTCCACCATGGACCACGGGGCACTAGCGGTCCACAGGGGCCGCGTGGACCAAACACGCGGTCCACACACAGTTTAGATGACTTTTTGTGCGATCCAACGGTCCAAATCACAGTTAGTCATGATCGGATGGCTGAGGATGAATTCGGACTTGATCAGTTGATCGGTGGCCCTGATGTGCACGATCGGATGGCTCTAGTGCAAGCCGATCATGATCGGACGGCCACGGATGATTCTAGACTTGATTGGGACTCTGTTTCCTAGTATAACAGTATTTTGAAATTTTTGGAGTTTATAAAACTCTGATTGATGAGCCATCAGTTGCATTGGAGAATTGGTGATGTCTTGGAGGTATAAAAAGGCTTCAAGAGAGATTTTAGAAAGCTTTTGTATGGATTTTGGGACTTCTTGTTGAGAGACTCTTGTACAAAGATTGAGTGGTGAGTTCTTCTTATATTGATTTTATTTTATTCTCTCATAGTGAAGCTTGCACGTCTCGTGTAGGTAGGCTTGAGGCCAATTCACGTATTTGTATTGTGTTTCTTATTTTATTTCTTCTTTTTTCCTACTGCACCATGTAGTACCAGATCCTGTGCAATAATTGGTATCAGAGCAAGGTGGTACCAGAGCATAGGTTACGACGGTGATGATCGAGATAGAAGATGGAGAAGACAAGTACAATCAAGATGGAGATTAATAGATTTGATGGAGAGAGTAATTTCTCCTTGTGGCAGACGAGGGTGAAAGACATGCTCATCCAGCAAGGATTGATCAATGCTCTTTTATGCGATGAGAAGTCGACTATCATAGAGATACAGGATTGAAGGCAGCTCCAGATACAGACGGTGAGTATGATCTGCTTGTACCTAGCAGATGAGATGATGATCCATGTGGTTGATGAGACTTTTTCTATGATGCTGTGGTCGTGTTACCCAGATATGAAGCCCAAGAGGGGGATGAATTGGGTCTTTTTAAAATTTTTAAAATTAGTGCACTTAAATAATGTGCTAAATTATTGAGTGGAGTGAATTGAATAGCTATAAAAATGAAATCAATTACAAATGATATGTAAGCAAGTATAAAGCATAAAGAATAAGTAAAGAGATGCAAGCACAATAAACATAAGAGATTTATAGTGATTCGATGCCAACCTTATACCTACATCCACTCTTCAAGTCTCTACTTGAGAATTCAATCCACAAAAAAGATTTCAAGATGCAACACGTCGGACAACCCCGATCCTTGCTATCCAAGTAAAATCACTTATTTTTTGGGTATAAATTAAACCACAACACTTCGATTTTAGATTTGGATCAACCTATCTGAGTTTTGGAACCTTTCAAAACTCAAAACCCCAAATACAATAGCAAAAAAATAGTGTACAAAGATTTCAGCACAACAATCTCTTAAATGAGCACAATAAATGCAATAAAAATATAATACTTAAGGAGAAGAAGGTTTTACTGAATACCCTGAAATGATTGGCACACTTGAATGCAGCTGGAGAGTAGTTGGTGAGCTGATTGAATGCTTCTTTCCTTTCTTTTAGAGATTTTCTGAACTTTCACGGATGTGAGCTTTGAATGCTTGAA
Organism: Elaeis guineensis; assembly: GCF_000442705.2. Taxonomy (NCBI): domain Eukaryota; kingdom Viridiplantae; phylum Streptophyta; class Magnoliopsida; order Arecales; family Arecaceae; genus Elaeis; species Elaeis guineensis. Next base: position 29,520,853 of record NC_025993.2, on the reverse strand, counting down.
AACTTATTGATTTTTCACCTCAAGAGAGTATTTATAACCCCCATTTGGACTTGAGAGTCGATTAAGAGCCGTTGGAGAGCATTTAATATATATTAAATATACCAAAAATAAGCTGAAAACTAACCATTACGAAGCTCTCCCAAAATAGGTCGTCCCATATGAGATGCCTTATTGGCAATGGGACGTCCTATGGGATGCCGCATTTGGCCAGACAAAAAAAATTGATTCTCTATTTTGATCTCAGGATCTCAGGAGTCGTCCTACATGGATCGTTCCACTGCATGCCACAAGTCAAAACAGTGCGTGCAGGCTAATCAAAGGAAGGGGATAACCCAATTGGGTCGCTTCATTTTGTTCCAACATAATTTTTTATACATTTAAGATCCAAAACTTACCAGAATACTTTCAAATGCTCTCAAATGAATTTAAATCAATTCGACACTTTCAAAAGGCTTCAAAAACTTCTCTAACTTACAGAACTTCAACTTTGGCACACTTGATGGAGCTTCTCAAATTCAATATTTTAGACTATCTGAAATATTACTAAAATATTCTCTAAAAATAAGAAACTCATTAGTAGTCTCCTTAAATGGTTTGTGATCATCAAAAGGGATTGAGTTTGTGAAGTACTTGTAGGAACATTTCAAAGATTAAGCATTGAATATCATGAGATACATATTTTCAGTAAGTTGTAATGTTTTAAATTATTTTACTGAAAATTATTTATGAAGGTATCAGAGTTTTCTAAAAATTATTTCTAATCAGCAAAATTCTCTCCTTTCTTGTATGAGACAGATGAAAGTAATTATTTTGACCATTTTGAAAAAGATCTCTCCTTTTTTTATATAAAAAGTGGTCAAATTGAAAAAATTTTCTTATTGGAGCAAAGGTGGTTCATAAAAGAAATTTCTTCTTCTCTATCTTGTTTTTAGTATGAGATCAATATGTATAATAGAAATCTTTCTTTATCTTTTTCTTATTTTGATATCAAGGCAAAGTTAAAAATATCAGAGCAAGAATCAAAAGAGAAGGTATTAAAGTATTTTGCAAAATCAAAAATAGATGTATCAAGGTATTTTGGTGTCAAGACAAAAATAAAAATATTAGAGCACTCAAAAAAAATAAATGTATCAGAGTATTTTTCAAAAAGTGTCAAAATAAAAGTAAGGATAGACGTATCAGAGTAAAAGATGGGCATATCAGAGTAAAATACTGTATTGGCAAAAAATTCAAAATAGACTACCTTCTCAAAAAAAATTTAGATAGACTGGACTACACTACTTTCTCTCCCTTTTTGACATCATCAAAAAATGGATTAGAGAGAGTAAGATTTTTAATGATTGTACATCAGGTATCAGAGTAATAGTACATTCATTCAAATGTAACAGTCATTCATTTAGTCACATATAAACAGAAAGTGATACCAAGTGATACCAAGATAATGGATAACCTCATATATTAATTACAACAAAAAGAGAGGTTACAAGAGTCATAATATATATTTATGAGCATAAAGCTCTCATACATTCAACTACTAAACAAAAATATAACAACTAAGCAACCTAAAAGTCTAATACTAAATGATCAGATCAGTGAGAATGGGCATCGAGCTTAAGATTATGACAAGTGTAACACAATCAGCCTCATCCTTGATCGAAGGATCAGGTCCGAGTGGAAGATGTCAGGGGATGGAATGCAATGGATTGGACAAAAGTTGACTCACTAGATGCGGAGGGTCTGGACTGAAGCTGAGTCCTAATAGCATCTAGCTGGGACAAGACCTCCCTCACTGAAACTCGAAGTCCATCAAGATTAGAAGAGACGAAGTCCCTGGAGTCTCTGATATCTACTCAGATCAACTCAAGTGAAGAATAAAGCTGATTGTGGAGTCTCTCTATCTCTTGAGTCAAGTCAGCCAACTGAGGTGAAGAGGTGGTAGATATGCTTGCTCCTGCCGATAGAGAATCTAAAATTAGTCTGATCTCCCTCTCAATATCAAAGATCCTGCCACTGAACCTGAGAAGGAAACTCTTTATACTCTCCAGTCTAGAGCTCAGGTCAGATAAAAGCTACATCAATGAGGATATGTGTAGCACAATTGAAAAGTCTGAGGGAGGGTCAGAAAAAGAACTCGACAGAGGCTGACGATACTACTGCTGCTACTGCTGCTGGAGGATCTGCTCCTGATACTACAGAAATTGATGAAACTGTTGAAGAACCTGATCCTGGAACTACTGCTGTTGAACAGATAGAATGCCTGCCACTCTCTCGCCACAGTCCCATCTCATCCTCCCCCAAACTAAAAGATGGCATGGTACGGCTCGATAATGGGGGTACATTGGCTGAGGGTCCTATCTCCGACTTCGATACAAGGTGATCATCTAGGCTCTGCCTGGGCATAGATGGTGAAGGGGGACCCTCCCCCTCAGTACGCTCCTCCTCCTCATCATCATCCTCCTTGGTTGCAGTTGCACGGTCCTTGGCCCAATGGCCGTCCACTCTGATAAATCCTATGCGTTGAAGAGAGTGATCATTGTAGGTGTCAGTGTTCGATAATCTGCAGACAATCTCTCCATCAAAGCTCACTCCAAACTCCCTAAATATCAAAGTGAGAACCATACCATAGGGCAAGGGAGCCTTGGATCTGTTCAAGGCCTTCCTCATGGCATCGATCATCAAAAAAAGCAGATTCAGGGGAGTCTCAGAGATAACATACTGCATCAAGCAGATATCTTGACCAGTCATCAAATCATATCTTTTCTTTCTGGAGAAGAAAATCCTAGACACCATGTGGTGGAGCAATCTCATCTCCACGCTCAGATCCTTGGCTTTAATTTTCAAAAATCCCTCTACATCCTCTCTTCCAAGGATAGTCCTAAGCCCGATTTCTTTTCTGGGAAGCTCATCTAGACAGCTACCCTCACAAGACATTTGAAGGAGTCTACCTAGCCTAGGAGCATTCAGAATGATTTGGACACCCTTCACAATTGACCACAAAACTCCATCAGTGAAGAAGAGATTAGAGTACAATTTCTTGACAAGATCAATATAAATGGGCTCGGATAAATTACAGAAAAATTTCCATCATTGCCTAATCAGTTTTTCACCAATAGAAAATTCATCATTCCTCAAGAAATGAAAGTCTACATTTCTTTCTAGAGTTACTTTCCTTGCAGATAAAAGGATCTTACTTGGGGTAATCGGTGGAGAGGCTTGAGCTGGTGCTTGAGCAGTCTTCTTCCTTCGTTCCTCAGCCTCCAAGGACCTCACTGACTTCCTTCTCTGTGGAAACCTCATTTTGGGGGCCATTGTCCCAAAGAGAGTAGGAGAATCGATCAAGGAGATAGAGAAAGATGAAGGATGGATGGAAATGAGGAGAAGAAAAAGATTTTGAAGTGATTGTCTTGGATTTTGGATATTAGGGCTTGAGATTTTGATAGAGAGTAAGAGGGAGATAGTTTTGATCAAGGATATATCGAGAGAATGTGTTTGCTCGAGAATTTGTGGTAGAAAACTAAGGTTTTTGGGCGATTAAGGGGCTGGATTTGTGAGATTATGGCCGGTGGAGAGCTTGGAGAAGGATTTCGATATGGAACGAGAAGAGAAGGAAGAAGCACAGTAATTGAGTTGCCCCATATAGGTTTTAAAAGAGAAATTTAAATGAATTGGCTTACACATAATCCATTCACTCGATCAATTGGGATGCCCCATCCAGAGAAACATCAGGCGATATAAAAATAAGTTAAAAAAGAGAAAAAAATCAAGAGAAAAAATTTGAAAAGGCTTATATCGACTTGAGATGATCATGAAGAGTCTAGATAAATTTTGATATGATTTTTGATGGAGTATTTTAACAAAAAAAATCAAAGATTATATCTGAATAACATTGATGATTTTTTTAAATTGATTTAAAATAATTTTTAAAAAAAGATAGATGCCTCTCAAAATTAAGATGATGTTGTCAAAAATTTTTGGATAGATTTTGAGAGTAAAATTATGATTAGACATCAAGCAAAAGGATCTAAGATATCCAATTCTCTTCTAATTTCATAAAACTTATTTTCATTTAGTGCTTTGATAAAAATATCAGCTAATTACTTTTCAGTATTTATGTATTCAAGTGCTACATCATTATTTTGAATATATTCTCTTATAAAATGATGTCTACTTTCAATGTGTTTTGACCTAGAGTGTTGAATTAAATTTTTTATCAAATTAATGGTACTAGTGTTATCACATCTTATGAAAATATTTTTAAGTTCAATATCAAAATCTATGAGTTATTGCTTAATCTACAGGATTTGAGCACAGCAACTTGCAGCTGCAGTGTACTCGTCCTCGACCGTAGACAATGCTACCAAATTTTACTTTTTGCTAAACTAGAAAATTAAGTTCACTCCTAGAAATTGGCAAGTTTTACTAGTACTCTTTCTATCTGGTCTACATCCAGCAAAGTCTGCATCTGAATAACCTATTAAGTCCATAGAAGATTGTTTTGAGAACCAAAGTCGTAGGTTTTAAGTTCCTTTTAAGTATTTAAAATTTTTTTTAACAGTATTTAAATAAGATTCTTTAGGAATTGACTGATATCTAGCATACATACATACACTGAATATTATATCAGGTCTACTAGTAGTGAGATATAGCAAAGAGCCTATCATGTCTCTATAAAGCTTTGAATTAATATTCTTGTCATGTTCATCTTTATCTAATTTACAAGAAGCGATCGTAGGTGTACTTATATTTTTTGAACTCTCCATTCTAAATTTTTTTAATAATTTTTTTATGTATTTACTTTGGATGATGGAGATTCCTTCCTTCATTTGCTTAATCTGGAGTCCGAAGAAAAAAGTGAGTTCTGCCATCATGCTCATCTCGAACTTCCCCTGCATAAGCTTGGCAAATTTTTGGCATAAAACTTCATTAGTAGATCCAAATATAATATCATCAACATATATTTATATAACTAGAATTTCTTCATCTTTTTTTTTTTATAAAAAGAGTTGTATCAACTTTTTCTCTTGAAAAATTATTTTCTATTAAGAACTTACTTAATTTTTCATACCAAGCCCTAGGAGCTTATTTTAAACCATATAATACTTTGTTTAACTTAAATACATGATCTAAAAATTTATGATTTTCAAAATCTGGGAGTTGCTCTACATATACTTCTTCAGTAATGTAACTATTTAGAAAAATACTTTTAATATCTATTTAAAATAATTTAAAGTTCATGAAACAAGCAAAAGCAAGCAGCATTCTAATGGCTTCTAGTCTAGCAACAGGTGCAAATATTTTATCAAAATTAATTTTTTTTATTGATTATATCCTTTAGCAACTAATCTTACTTTATTTTTGATTACATTTTCATCTTCATCTAATTTATTCCTATATCCTCATTTTGTTCCTATTATGGGATGATTTTTGGGTCTAGCAACAAGTGTTCATACATTATTTCTTTCAAATTGATTTAGCTCTTCTTGCATGATAATTATCTAGTTATGATCTTTTTTAGCTTTATCTATTATTTTAGATTCTAAGTATGAAAAAAAAGCTATATAGTTACATACATCTCTAAGAGAGGATCTAGTTCTTACTCCTTGTGCTGGATCATCAATAATTAATTCTTTGGGATGATTGTGGACATACCTCTATTTTTTTGGCAGATTACCTGTATCTTGAGGTTGTTCTCGAATGTTCTGATCATTAATGCTTTTGTCCACATATTTTTCTTTCAATTGTTCCATGTTTCGCTCATTTGAATCATTGATGGTGAGCTCTTTCATTCCATCTTCTATAATACCTGTATCATCAGCATCCTCTCTCTTTCTTGATGGAAGATCATTAGCTTCATCAAAAGCTACATGAATTGACTCTTCCACTACTAGTATTCTTTTATTAAATACTTTAAAAGCTTTGCTAGAAGTGAAATAGCTAAGAAAGATAGCTTCATCAGATTTAGCATCAAATTTACCTAAACTATCTTTGCCATTATTTAAAATAAAAAAATGGCAACCAAAAATATGAAAAATATTCTATGTTAGATTTTCTATCTTTTTATAATTCATATGATATTTTCTTTAAAATTGATCTTATTAAAGCACGATTTAAGATGTAACATGCTATATTGATTGCTTCTATCTAAAAATACTTTGGGAGCTTGCTCTCACATAGTATGGTACGGGCCATTTCTTCAAGGATCCTATTTTTTCTCTCTACTACTCTATTTTGTTGTAGTATTCTAGATGCTGAAAAATTATGATCTATATCTTTTTCATCATAAAATTTTTTAAAATCTTTGTTTTCAAATTCAGTGCCATAGTCACTACGAATTGAAATCATTGGTAAACCTTTTTCATTTGAAATCTTTCGATAAAACTTAGAAAATGCTGAAAATGCTTTATCTTTAGATGCTAAAAATAAAACCCAAGTGAAACATAAAAAATCATCAATAATTATAAAATCATATCTTTTACCTCCTAGGCTAGTTGTCCTTGTAGGACCAAATAAATTCATATGTAAGAGTTCTAAAGGTTTAGAAGTTGAAATAATATTTTTAAATTTAAAAAAAAAATTTGTTTGTTTACCTAATTGACATGCATCATAAATTTTATCTTTGTCAAAATTAATTTTTGACAAACTAAAAACTAAATTTTTTTTAATAATTTTAGAAAGTGTGTGCATACTAATATGTGCAAGCCTATGGTGCCAAAACCAACTTGTCTCATTAATTTTAGCATTCATGGCCACAAGATATTATATGTTTTGCATGGAAAGATTATCCAAATCAACCATGTATACATTGCTATGCCTATGCCCAATGAATCTAGTGCTATCATCAAAAGGACAAGTTACAATGCATATAGATAATTCAAAAATTATTTTATAATTTTTATCACATAATTGACAATACTTAAAAGATTATGCTTGAGACCATCTACAAGTAACATATTTTCAATACAAGTGGAGGGAGTGATACCAATGTTACCAATGCCAATAATCTTTCTTTTGCCATTATCTCTAAAGGTGACTATCCCTCCATTTTTAGCTTCCAATGTGATGAATTAAGTTTCATCATCGGTCATGTGTCTTGAGCATCCATTATCAAGATATCACTTTCGTTTTGTTGCTTGGGATACAAGACATACGTGCATACATAAAGTCAAGTTTTAACCTTAGGTACCAAAGCTAACTTTGATCTTTTGGAGTTAGTCACAATGGTTCCTTTTGAAACTCATATTTTCTTAATATTTTTATCAATAAATTTATTTGATAAATATGTATAAGCTTTATGTCCTACCTTGCCATATTTAAAACAAGTAATATTTGGCAATTTGCTCATGGATGCATTAACAAAAATATTTTTTAAAAACTTTTATTTTCTAAAAGTATTATAGCCAAGTCTGGCTTTATCATATACAGCTCTTTGACTATCAATAATCATTTAAAGTTTATTTGAACTTAGAGTAAATCTATCAACTATAAGTTTCAATTTGGTTACTTCTTCCTTTAGATTCTGATTTTCGTTTACAAGAGTTTTGTTTAAGCTTGACATCTCATCTTTTTCTTTTAATAGAGCTTGAATCTTTATTTCTAATTCTTTATTTTTACTGTCAACTTCTTTTTCTTTAGCTAATGCTTGGTTTCTTAATTTCAGATTTTTATTTTTTATTCCTAATTTTCTCAGATCATCCAAAAGTTCATGAAAAGCTTTTTGCAGTTCATCATAAGAAAATTTATTTTGAGTTTCAGGGGTTATTTTATTTTCATGTGCCATAAGGCACAAGTTGGCTTCTTCATGAGATTCTTCATCTGAGGTGGAGTCATCACTGTCGCTCCACGTAGCCATCATTACCTTTTTTTTTGAACTTATTTTGCTCTTTCTTGAGCTGGGGACAGTCCGATCGAAAGTGACCCGACTTCTTACAGTCATAACAGATGATGGACTGCTCCTTTTTCTTTTCTTTACTTGGCTCCTCCTAAGCTGGTGGTCTTCTCCTGGTCTCTTATCTTCTTTTTCTCATGAACCGTTTGAATTTTTTAGTGATTAGGGCTAAGTCTTCATCTTCTTCACTGTTCTCTGATTTTTCTGAATCTTCTTTTTCTTGAGCTGTCGACTTGAGAGCATTATCTTTTTTTTTCTGATCTCTTCCTTAGAATATTACTTCATGATCAACTCATGGGTCATGAGGAATCTAAGTAGCTCCTCCAAAGGTAGAGTATTTAAATTCTTGGCTTCTTGAATCGCAGTGACCTTTGCCTCCCATGATCTTGGTAAAGACCTAAACACTTTTCTCACAAGATCACTATTAGAATAACACTTACCAAAAATTTTTAGATTGTTTATGATGTCAGTAAAATGAGTGAATATTTGTGTTATTGATTCTTCCAGTTTCATTTTAAATAGTTCATAGTTGTGCACAAATATATTAATTTTAGACTCTTTTACTTGGTTGTGCCCTCATGTGTAACTTCTAACCTATCTCAAATTTCTTTAGCTGAATTACAAGTAGAAATACGGTTAAATTCATTTACATCTAAGGCACAATATAAGATATTCATGGCTTTAGCATTAAGCTGAGCCATTTTTTTATCAAATTCATCCCATTCACCTTCCGACTTAGGGAGAGACACACCATCAATCAATTTAGTGGGTATGTGGGGTCCAGTTACTATGATACTCCATATATCATAGTCAAGTGCTTAAATAAAAATTTTCAATCGAGCTTTCCAATAGGTATAGTTTGACCTATTGAAAAGTGAAGGTCGGTTTGTGGATTGCCCCTCGGCTAGAGATGTGTCAAATTGGGCTACCATTGATCTTTGGCTCTTGATAGTTAAATCAAGCAAGGACTAGAGCACCAGACTTTGATACCACTTGTTATCCAGATATAGAGTTCAAGAGGGAGGGTGAATTAGATCTTTTAAAATTTTTGAGATTAGTGTACTCAAATAATATGCTAAATTATTGAGTGGAGTGAATTGAATAGCTATGAAAATAAAATCAATCACAAATGATAGGTAAGCAAGTATAAAGCACAAAGAATAAGTAAAGAGATGCAAGCATAATAAAGATAAGAGATTTATAGTGATTCGATGCCAACCTTGCACCTACATCCACTTCTCAAGTTTCTACTTAAAAATTCAATCCACAAAAAAAATTTCAAGATACAACATGTTGGACAATCTCGACCCTTGCTATCTAAGCAAGAACACTTATTTCTCGAGTACAAGCCAATCCACAACACTACAATTTTAGGTTCGGATCAACTTATTCGAGTTTTGAAACCTCTCAAAACTCAAAACCTAAAATACAATAGCAAGAAAATAGTATACAAAGATTTCAGCATAACAATCCCTTAAATGAGCATAATAAATGCAATAAAAATGCAATACTTAAGGAAAAAAAGCTTTTGCTGAATACCCTCAAATGATTGGCACACTTGAATGCAGCTGGAGAGTGGTTGGTGAGCTGATTGAATGCTTCTTTCCTCTCTTTTAGGAATTTTCTGAACTTTCACGGATGTGAGCTTTGAATGCTAGAAAACTTATTGATTTTCTACCTTAAGAGAGCATTTATAATCCCCATTTAGATTTGAGAGTGTCTTAGTGTCGATTAAGAGCTGTTGGAGAGCGTTTAAAGCATATTAAATGCATCAAAAATAGGTTAAAAACTAGCCGTTACGAAGTTCGCTCAGAATGGATCGTCCTATATGAGACGCCTCACTAGTAATGGGACGTCTCATTCGGCCAGATAAAAAAATTTGATTCTTTATTTTGGTCTCAGGGTCTCAGGGATCGTCCTGTTGGAAAATATGTCCCAAAAAGCCAATCATCAAGCTGTTGACGGTTGAGCAACCAAGTATTGTAATTGATTTGTTAATAAATAAAATATATTTGGCATCTTGATCATAAGCTTTCATCTTCTAATGAACTCCGTTGTTATGATGAAGTCCTTAGGACTATTTAAGTTCGATAAAGAGAGGATTTATCGATTAGTCCTTAAAACTGTTCACGACCAAATGATAAGCTGTTAATAAGGACGACAGCTTTTATCGAGCATGGGTCGCTGTAGGCCATATGGGTTGGTTGTCCTCTTAACCAAGGAGTGTGGAGACACTGGTATGGCATACAGGTGAGATGTAAGGGTACATCATCATTGAACGTGACCAACTCCAAAGCATTCTGCTGTCGACAATGTCTCTGATGGGATATAGGTATAAGTGTCCCTTAGACCTGAGATCGTCTCAGTGACTTGCAAGCAACTCACTGTGCTTTGGTACTGGACTAACTGAATTTTTAATTCAGTGACGGAAGGCTTCTGGGTACAGTCAAGTACTTGCGAAGTCAGAGTATGATCAAGATGGGATTGACCACTCCAAGAGTTGGAGAAGAATGAGTCACTGTATTTCAATTTAGCAAAACCTTGGCCAGGGTAATCCATCAGATGGATTTGATATTTTGAAATACAATATGGACAACCTGATCAGAGTTGACAGTTGAACTCTGAGGTGTCCTATGATCATTTTGGTCAAGGGGATGAATTATATGAAAACTATATCCGCATGGGTTCTAAGGATGTTGTTCTATACATTCGACCTATCCGGTCGTCGGGTACCATTGCTAGATGGTCACTTCGATTGGTACAAAAATTTATTCCTGTGCTACCGACTTAGGTTCAGACCTATGAGGTCACACACAATAGAGTTCATGATCTGATCGGATGGTTGATCAACGATTAAGAATCGTTCTAGGGTTAAATGATCAATACGATTGACATTTAACCCAGTGCAAGTGTTGCAGGAGAATCGATTAGCAATTCGATTGCTAATTGGCTTAATTTGATTAAGTCAATATGCTGAGATTAAGTTTAATTAAATATGATTTAATTAGATTTAATTTGGGCTTGATTGGATCAAGTCCAATTGGTTTATTGGATAAGCCAAGTGCAAGGAAAAACTAGTCCCAGTTCAACTAGGACTTGGGTCAATCTAATTTCTAATTTGATTAGAAAATTAAATCAGATTTAAATCTAATTTAATCTGATTAAATTAGGTTCTTAATTAAATTAAGACCTATTTTAATTAGGTTGATCTAATTTTGGTTTGATTTGATTTGAGAAACCAAATTAAAACAAGTCATAAGATAGAATCCTAGTAAGACTAGGATTCTACCTTGCGCCACATAAGCCTTCCCCACGCCCTCTCTCTTATTTAACGCCAATCTCCACTTATTTTGTATGATAAAAGCCCTCTCCCAAGTCTCTCCCACGTTCACAAAAGGTTTCCTCTCTTCTTTCTTACATGGAAGGTGGTTTGGATCAAATAAAAAAGGAATAAGTTTAGATTTCAAATTCTATGAGATAGAGTTTTAGAAATCCAAAACTCTTTCAATTTTGCACCAAATTTATTCAATTTTTTTTGGAATTTTTGAGGATTTTAGGATACATATTGTGCACCCTTTTCTAGTGATCCATGTACAAAAATATGGAGGAGGTGCTCAAGAGTTGGGCGCCCCTTAACTTGCCATGTTTGGACAAGCCTTGACTAGGTATTTGACCTAGACAAGGACTCTATAATATCTCTCTGTATAAAATGAGTTTCTTTGTAAAATTTTAGGAGAAAACAGAGATTTGAGAGATCTTTGAGCCATCCAAAAATTAGAGAGAAAGACCTTTGGGTCGTGGAGATATAAAAGACGCAAGTTAGGGTGTCTAGAGAGAAAAATGTGAAGAAGAAGAGGGTCTTCTTCTAGGGTTTTTTGTTTTCATATCTTTCCTCCCTCCATCTTGAGTTTCCTGAGAGCGTCTCAGATCTGAAACTCCTCCTTTTACTTTCCATCTTTGGAAGAGTTCAAATCAAGAAGAAGGAGGCACCTGATCAACCATCAAAGAAGGATCAGCGCAGTACTAGCATACTGTGCTGATTTCCTGAAGCAGGACTTCTGATCGAGATTCGTGGGCTCGTGTGGACGACTCCTAGAGGCCGGATGTGTATGCGGCTTGCAACATCATCCTTAAGCCTGGATCAGCAAGGTTAGAGTGTCTAACTTGCAAGGTAATAAATCCGATCTATTGTTTAATACATACATTAGATGTGGTATAGAAACATGTTGATATGATCAACATGTAGTTCATGCTATATTTATGTATTTTAATTTTTGATTTAATACTATATAATAATCATGTAATAAGATCTTAGATCTAGGGATTCTCTGATTTTAGAAAATAAATTTTGATTTATTTTAGTCTTCCGCTGTATGATCTTGAAAAAATTTTAAGATCTAACCCTGAAACCCTAGATCTGGTTCCTACAATTGGTATCAGAGCCTAGATTCTTTATTACATGATTATTTATACATGCTTAGATTATTTTTTAGATTAGATCTAATTTATAATCTAATTATTAAATCTGAAATTAAAATTTTAGATCAATCACAAACCGCAAGGTTGTCCTGCTGTAAGGTTTACCCCTTACAGTGCAAAGGTTGTCCTAGTTTGTGTAGATCTATCTTTAATCATAAATTTGTTAGATATGATCTATACTAAATTTATGATTTATTAGATTTAAAAGATGTTTAAATCTGAAATAAAATCTCTTTGTTAATAATTTTTGTGCAAAGAAATTGTTTAAAGTTGAAATTGTTTCAATTACATGAACATGTTTAGATTAGATCTAAAGTAGTTTCATGTTTATTTCACTTGCATCTTGATTATGAATCAAACATGCAATATGGTTGGTAGAATCATATTGTAAAATTATTTTACAGATATGAAAATTATTTTTTGAAAAGCCAAACCCAACCCTCAGCCCAAAACTTAATTAAGAATTAAGAAGTTGTTTGATTAGGTTCTAGGATTATGAATTGAAGAACCTAAGACACAAATTATAACATATTGGGTTAATGGGTTAGTGAAAATTAGGTCCATTAATTGGGTTAGACCTATGGTTAGATTAAAGATGGACTTAATTAGAGAATTGACTAAATCTAATCAATTGTTGTCTTAGATTAGGTCAAGGATTCTCTAGATCAATTACAATAGTTGTAGTTGGTCAAGTCCATGTCTTTAACGAGAACCAAATGGACTTGATTCTTGGCTAAGCGGTCTAGCATGAACTGTTAGGTTGATCTAATCGAAACTAATTAAACCAGTTGGTGTCTAAGGTAAACCAGACCGGTGGTTTTTAATTGGGAGCCCGCTTACCTGGCCATTTCTGATGGTGTCTAAGGCAAGCTTTGGCAGACCCTCCCACTAATCAAACTTACCTGGCCTCTTGGTGAAATTATGTTTTGATCGGATCACTTGACTATTCGAGCTAACCCATGTCAGCTAGGTAAATCAGTGTGACTGATTTAGGTGCTCCTAGACCAGCCCTTTTAATGGTCTCCCTTAAGCTGACTTGGTGAAGCCAGTGGAGGATCATGATAAGCTGGTTCATTTGACCTCATCCTCTATATTATTTAAATCCTCTAAAATTATTAGGTCCTTAAAATGATAAAGTTATGGAGATAACTGAGTCATTGCCTCTCATTAAGGTGTTTGATAATGAGTCCATTAACTCAATAATCATTGCAGACCCAAAGGCCTGGTGCTTGTTGACTAATGAAATTATCACTCATCATATGACGACTTGGAAGTGTCTCTCTAATGGTGGTTAGGTGAGCCAACCAAAGTTGGGCTTAATCATTCATTGGTTAGATACACCAAGTATGATCATGTTAATGGTTGGACCTAACTGGATCCTTACAGTGGAGGCCAAAGCCTACTGATTAGGTTTCTGAGGCAAAATTAAAATTACTAGAAATTATTTAGAGAAATAATTGGTTATGAACCTACCCTTAGATGTACATGGGTTGGCCAACCAAAGTTGGGCTTGTGTGCAATCTAAGTGGATTCTAGTACCCACTAAGGAATTAGGATAATTCCTCGAATTGGAGGTAGAGGCTACCAATTCGAATAAAATAGTGGGAGAAACCTTTTGATTAAAGTCCAAATCCTTAGGTTTAATGAATCAATTACTAATTAGGTTATGGTTTTTCTTTGTGTAAATATGGCCACTTCCCTATTGCTCCGATCATTGTTGGACAATGATAAGTTGGTGGGACCCAACTTCGGTAGCTGGTACCGAAAGTTGAAGATAGTCCTAGAGAATGAACGGATCCTATATGTGATAATGGATCTTGCACCTGAGGAGCCAACTGCCAATGCACGTGGAACAGTCAGAGATACTTACCAGAAGTGGCTCAGTGACCGGACCACGGTGTGCTGTATCATGCTGACTGCCATGAGCGACGAGTTCAGTCGCAAATTCGAGATGGCTCAGCCAAAGGACATGCTTCAAGTGTTGGAGGATGCCTTTGGCACACCCGATGACGTAGAGAGGCACAAGACTAGTTGTGCCATCTTCAACGCCAAAATGCGGGATGGTGCCTCTGTCACTGATCATGTATTGTACATGATCGAGCTGATGGAACGATTGAGCAAGCTCGGCTTTTCCTTGCATGAGCAGCTTGGAAAAGATGCAATACTGAACTCACTGCCCAAGTCTTATCTCCCATTCCTCACTCATTATAGAATGACAAAGCCTGAAGTAAACTACCACGGATTACTGGGATTGCTTCAGAACTTTGAGAAGGATCACCAACTCCTCAAGGAGTCAGTGAACTTAGTGGGAGGTTCATCTTCTGGTTCTTGACCTTTTAAGAAAGGAAAGAAGAATAAGAAGAAGAAAGTGAAGAATGTGCAAGTTCAGGCTAGGACATCAGTGCAGAGCCAGACCAAAAAGATCAAGCCTGATAAGAGTCTATTCTACTGGCAAGCATCCTAGATTAGATAGTGTGTCAGATATCTACTTATGGCACTGTAGGCTAGGTCATATAAATAAGAACAGAATAAATAGGTTGACTCAAGAGGAAATCCTCGAAGTCAGCGATTGTGAATCACTTCCAACCTATGAGTCCTGTCTTCTTGATAAAATGATCAAATCATCTTTTACTGAAAAAGGTGAGAGAGCTACTGAGCTCTTGGGCCTAGTACATACTGATGTTTGCAGGCCCATGAGCATCAGTGCTAGAGGTGGATATTTCTACTTCATAACTTTCACGACCTATCTCGATATGGATATGTCTATCTGATGAAACATAAGTCAGATTCATTTGAAATGTTCAAACGATTTCGAAGTGAAGTAGAAAAATAAACTGAGAAGAGTATTAAAACTCTTCGATCTGATCGAGGAGGAGAATACCTTTTGTTGGGTATAAAATACCCACAGCCGGAACCCTCAACGGAATCGACATCTGCGCAGCTCCGCCCGGACTCCTACGGAAGCCGGGCTCCACCGCCGACAGCAAGTGCAGCTCCGCCCGGACTCCTACGGGAGCCGGACTCCACCGCCGACTCCTACGGGAGCCGGACTCCACCGCCGACAGCAAGTGCAGCTCCGCCCGGACTCCTACGAGAGCCGGGCTCCACCGACGACATCGGCGCAGCTCCGCCCGGACTCCTATGGGAGCCGGGCTCCGCTCTCAGTATCAACCGATGGTAAGCTCCATCCGAACTCCTACCAGAGCCGGACTTCACCCTTAACTTTGATTACAGTGCAGCTCCGCCCGGACTCCTACGGGAGCCGGGCTCCACCGCCGACAGCAAGTGCAGCTCCGCCCGGACTCCGACGGGAGCCGGGCTCCACCGACGACATCGGCGCAGCTCCGCCCGGACTCCTATGGGAGCCGGGCTCCGCTCTCAGTATCAATCGATCGTAAGCTCCATCCGGACTCCTACCAGAGCCGGACTTCACCCTTAACTTTGATTGCAGTGCAGCTCCACCGCCGACAGCAAGTGCAGCTCCGCCCGGACTCCTACGGGAGCCGGGCTCCACCGCCGACAGCAAGTGCAGCTCCGCCCGGACTCCTACGGGAGCCGGGCTCCACCGACGACATCGGCGCAGCTCCGCCCGGACTCCTACGGGAGCCGGGCTCCGCTCTCAGTATCAACCGATGGTAAGCTCCATCCGGACTCCTACCAGAGCCGGACTTCACCCTTAACTTTGATTGCAGTGCAGCTCCGCTCGGACTCCTACGGGAGCCAGACTCCACCGCCGACAGCAAGTGCAGCTCCGCCCAGACTCCTACGGGAGTCGGGCTCCACCGACGACATCGGCGCAGCTCCGCCCGGACTCCTACGGGAGCCGGGCTCCGCTCTCAGTATCAACCGATGGTAAGCTCCATCCGGACTCCTACCAGAGCCGGACTTCACCCTTAACTTTGATTGCAGTGCAGCTCCGCCCGGACTCCTACGGGAGCCGGGCTCCACCGCCGACAGCAAGTGCAGCTCCGCCCGGACTCCTACGGGAGCCGGGCTCCACCGCCAACGTCAGAACAGTTCCGCCCGGACTCCCCCGAGAGTCGGGCTCCGCCCACGACCCCTACCGCCAGGAGGACCTTACCCGGACCCCAACAGAAACCGGGCTCCGACCGTTGCCGAGCTTCAATCGACAGATCCGCGCCCCCTGACAGGCCCTCAAAATGGCAACGACCCTGCCCCACTTCCTGTGGTAGACTCCGCGCAGTACCATCATTCCCTGACAGGCCGCAGTAACCATAGCCGCCCTGCTCCACTTCCTGTGGCGGACTCCGCACAGCTCCACTATCCCCTGGCAGGCCACAGTGACGGCCACGAACCTGCTCCACCTCCTGCGACGGATACCATGCGATTCTCCTATCCGCTGACGACGGACGCTGCTCCACCCCTCATAACAGATTTCACGTGGCGGGACGAGGTGATGGCCACGTGTCCGCTCCACTATCTTCCGCAATCAATTATCCTGACCATGGGCGGCCCACTACCAGGCGGTTACGAACGTCGCCATCAATCCGTTGCCTCCTCCGCCTATAAAAAGGGGATTCAGATACGTTATTCTTTAAGCTCATTCTTCCTTATCTCAAAACTCTACTAAATTCTCCGTTCGAGCACTCCATTCTTGTTGAGGCAGAAAACTGACTTGAGCGTCGGAGGGTCTTACCGGAGCAACCCCACCTCCGGTTTAGACTTCCCTTGCAGGTCCCGGCGGCGACCGCGGCTTCCCCGACTCCAGCTTCTCCGGCGCAAGCGGATTTTTGCACCAACAGGATTGGCGCTAGAGGAAGGGGGGCCCCTGTGTCTTCGCAGCACCCTTGTTCTTGAAGGAGCGCTCAACAGAGCCGCCTCTGACCATCTCTCCGTCATCCACTCCTAATCCTCCCCCGCGAGATCGACACTCGATGCCTCCGCGCAAGGCGTCCACCCGGCGGTCCACGGCCTCCGCGGCCAGATCTCAGGCTCCGGCCTCCTCTCCCGTTTCTCAACCTCCTCCTCCTCCCCCTCCAGCGGCGGCGATCGGTGCGGAGCAGTTTGACTTGCTGGCGCAGCAGGTCAAAGGCCTCGTCGAAGCCGTACAGGCAATACAGCAGTAGCAGCCGCAGGCGTCGGCGCATCCGGAGGGGGCATCTCCGGAATGCCAGAACCCGGCGGTGGGGCGGGCCACCTGGGCCAGCCGCCCCGTCCTTCCTGGGAAGGCGAATCCGAGGGTAGAGAGCCCTCAATCGGACCACGACTCCACCTCTGGGAGATCCCTGCCCCCGTTCTGCCAAAGGACCCTCGAGACTCGGAGTCGAGAGGACTTCCTGGACCGGAGGCTCCAGGAGATGAACTGGCAGATTGAAGAACTCCGCCATGCGCCTCCCGCTTATGGTGAGGATATCTGCACTGACCCTCCCTTCTCCCAAATGATTATGCAGGAACTGATCCCGCCGAATTTCAAGCTCCCCCAGTTTGAAAGCTACGATGGGACGTCGGACCCGATGGACCATCTGGAGGCCTTCCGAACGATGATGCTGCTTCATGGTGCTCCCGACGCCATCTTATGCCGGGCTTTCCCGTCTACTTTGAAGGGAGCGGCAAGGAACTGGTACTCGACTCTGAAGCCGGGTACCATATTCTCCTTCGATCAAATGAGCCACCAATTCGTGGCCCATTTTGTCAGCAGTCGGCATCCCCGGAAAGGTTCGGAGTCCCTCATCAACATCAAGCAGAGGGAGGGGGAGTCCATACGGGCCTACGTCAACCGCTTCAACATCGCGGCGCTGGAGGTCCGGAACTTGGACCAGTCAGTTACCATGGCCGCCCTGAAAGGTGGCCTTCAGAAGAATGACCTCTTGTACTCCCTGGAGAAGAAGTACCCCAGGGATTTTGCTGATCTGCTGGCTCGGGCTGAAGGATACGCCCGAGCGGAAGAGGCCTTCAAAATGAAGGATGAAGAGACTGCGAGGGAGCGCCAGGCGGGAGATTCTAGTAAGCCCGCAGTCGAGAAGAGGCCAAAGGAAGCCCGGCCTCGCTCCCGATCCCCTCCTGGGCATAGGCGCGCCCATACTCCTCCTCGAGCACGCAGGCAGAGAAGCCCGGACAACAGGTTTCGATGGGGCTCCCCGCCAGGAAAATTCCGCAGCTACGCCCCCCTCAATGCCTCGAAGGCCCAGGTGCTGATGGAGGTCAGGGAGCAGCTCCCTAGGCCGGAGAGGATGCGCACACACCCCGGGAAGCGCAACCCCAACAAGTTCTGCCTCTACCACCGCGACCACGGCCATGACACGGAGGAATGCATCCAGCTCCAGGACGAGATCGAGGAGCTCATTCGGCGAGGTCGACTCGACAGGTTTATCCGCCGCAGGCCTGAGGGTAGGGGAGACCGGCCAAGAGCCCTCCCACCGCCTGAACTGCAGAAAAGGGAGGAGCAGCTCGGGGATCGACCTCCTATCGGGACCATCGACTCCATCGCTGGAGGGCCTCAAGGAGGAGCGGGAGAACTGTAAATGTATCACTTACTATTTCGTTTTGAATCTACTCTTCTTTCTAGCTAACGTGCCCCTCCTACTTAACATGGATGTATTATGACTGAATATGACCCCTCCAAAAACAACAGCCATGTCGAGAACAGGAGGAGGACCTCATCCTGACATGAGCAAAGTCAAAGGCCCGGTTCTTTTAGACCGGATGGGGGGAGAGGCCTTACAACACCCTAATGTGCCCTCACAGCCCTGTTAGGGACAGGAGGAGAACCTCATCCTAACTTGAGCAAAGTCGAAGGCCCGGTTCTTTTAGACCGGATGGGGGGAGAGGCCTTACAACGCCTTAATGTGCCCCCACAGCCCTGTTAGGGACAGGAGGAGAACCTCGCCCTAACTTGAGCAAAGTCGAAAGCCCGGTTCTTTTAGACCGGATGGGGGGAGAGGCCTTACAACGCCCTAATGTGCCCCCGCAGCCCTGTTAGGGACAGGAGGAGAACCTCACCCTAACTTGCGCAAAGTCAAAGGCCCGATTCTTTTAGACCGGATGGGGGGAGAGGCCTTGCAACGCCCTAATGTGCCCCCACAGCCCTGTCAGGAACAGGAGGAGAACCTCGTCCTGACATGAGCAAAATGGAAGGCCCGGACTCCTGCGGGAGCCGGGTCCCTACGCCAAAGGAGACTTCACCCAGACTCCTACGGGAGCCGGGTTCCGCCGCCAAAAGGACTTCACCCGGACTCCTGTGGGAGTCGGGTCCCTACGCCAAAGGAGACTTCACCCGGACTCCTGCAGGAGCCGGGTCCCTACGCCAAAGGAGACTTCACCCGGACTCCTACGGGAGCCGGGTTCCGCCGCCAAGGAGACTTCACCCGGACTCCTACGGGAGCCGGGTTCCGCCGCCAAAAGGACTTCACCCGGACTCCTGCGGGAGCCGGGTCCTTACGCCAAAGGAGACTTCACCCAAACTCCTACGGGAGCCGGGTTCCGCCGCCAAGGAGACTTCACCCGGACTCCTACGGGAGTCGGGTTCTGCCGCCAAAAGGACTTCACCCAGACTCCTACGGGAGCCGGGTCCCGCCGCAAAGAAGGCTTCACCCGGACTCCTACGGGAGCCGGGTTCCTACGACGAGGAAGGCTTCACACGGACTCCTACGGGAGCCGGGTTCCTACGACAAGGAAGACTTCGCCCGGACTCCCACGGAAGCCGGACTCCGTCAGCCACTCCTGCAGCAGGGGTTAATAATGGTGGCGAAACCCAGCCACACGACAAGGATGGATGAAGGGGAAGAGCCCCCCCCCGCGATGACAAGTCGAACGACAGGAGAAGGTCAACAGACGACAGCATCATGTTATGCGTGGACGAGGTAACGCAAAGCACTTTTTTCCATTTCTCATATGCATACTACAGGGCCAGGACGGCCAGGGAAAGAAGAGCAAAACGACAAAAAAAAAAAAAGGGGTGATTACATGAAGACAAAAGAACTCTAAGGAGGCCCTGCTCCCTCCACCCTAGGGTTATCACTCCCATCCCTCGACCAGGACTGCCTCAGGCTCTCCACTACTTCTTCTAGTTCTTCCTTCTTCCGCAGCGTATCCTGGAGCGCCTGACGAAGTCGCCGACTTTCAGCCTCCGCTTCTCGATGCTGCTTCCACAGAACTTCGGACTCCGCCTCTGCGTCCGCGACAGCCCTCCGCTCAAGCGTCAGTTGGATGCTCACTTGTTGAAGCTCGGCTGTCTTCTCCCCAAGGGAGACAGAAATCCCCTCGACAGTGCCCCTCAGGGCTAGGAGCTCTTCGGCATCTTGGGCGTTGGCAAGCTGCGCCCTAGTAACCAACTGCCTCTGGAGACGAACGACCTCGTCCGCCGCCTGATGGAATCTCCCTTTGTACTCTTCTACCTACCGGCGCCAGCTGGCCCGCTGCACATCGTGGCTCATCTCAGCATCTTGAAGCTGTTTCTGGAGGTCGGAGACCTTTTGTGACCATATCTGTTCATCCCGCGCCGTGAGCCGGGATGAGCTCCCTTCCAGCTGGCCGATCCTCCTCTTTGCAGCTGACAACTCCACCTTAAGGGCGCTGATCCTAGCTTCTTGAGCCCAAGTTCGGTCGCTGGCGCTCTTCGTGCATTCCTCGAGCTCCTTTGTGAAGTTCGCCTTCCTCCGGCTGTAGTCCATGATTGCCTTCACTTGGAGACTCCTGAAGTGGGCGGCCTCAGCGGCGGCCTCGGAGTAGCATTTTTTCGACTTGCGGAGCTCGTCCTCCGACTTTTTCAACTTCTTCGTCAGGTGGAGGACCTCCTTTTTTAGCCGTTGGAAAGTTGACTTCAGCGGAACCCCCAGGGGCAAGGGGAGTGCTTCGGCAGGACACTGCCATCGGAAGAAGCAAACGTCAAAGACCAACTCATTACGAGAAGAAAGGCAGAAAAGAAGGAGCAGGGGGAAGGAAAGGCCATCCACAATAAGAAGTTCGACTTTATTGATTAATTTTGAAGACAAGCGGAAAGAAAATATGACGACAAAAGAAAGATACAAGATCGGAGGTCTCAGACCTCGGGGGCAGGGGGTGGAGAGCTCGGCGCGGGGGGTGCGACTGCGGTAGCGGCGGACGAAGGGGCGGCCTCATCGTCAGACTCCTCCAAAACGCCGAGATCAAGGTCGGGGTATCTACTGGCCACCCTCTCCCGGCAGAGCTCGAACCCCTTGGTGAACGCCTCCAGGCCGAACTGGACGTTCAGCTCCCTCATCTCCGCGGAGGCCTTGAACTCCTCCACCGCAAGGGCCCTGGCCTCCGAGACCAGAACCGGAGTTTGCTCGGCCAGATGGGCGACCTCGGCCTCCGCCTTCCTCGCCGACTCCTCCAAGCTTCGTCTCTCCTCCTCCCGGGCTCGTCTTTCCTCTTCCCGGTCTTGTCTCTCTCTCTCCAGGGCCTCCCGAAGGGCGGCCACCTCGGCCGTCTTCGCTTGAAGATGAGCAACCTCATCTTGGCAGTGCTCCTCTGCCCGAAGAAGGTCCCTTCTCATGCGGCCCGACGCCTCGACATAGGCGAAGAGCTGGTGCCCGATCTGCAAGGACAGATAGAGAATTACAACAAAGACCGAGCAACTATGCAAATAAAAATCCGCTTACCTCAAGAAAGGATCCCAAAGTGTCCCAGGCCCGCTGCTGGGGATCGGCGCGGTCGATCCTCTCCACGACGTCGGACAGAATGCAACCATCGAGCAGCCGCCGGATCAGAGCCTTGTCGTTGAAGGGGTTCTCCGATCCCCCCTCGGAGTAGACGGACTCGTCTACAGCGGTTCGGTGGCTGCTCACCCTGCGGGCCACCGATTTCCTCCTCCTCCCCGCGGCGGGTGCCTCCATGGGGCGAACCTCCGGAACGGGGACCCCAGTCGGCGGGCTCCTTGGGGAAGCCCGGGGGGCCACCGGCTCGGCATCCGAAGGAATGTCGATGGCCGGGGTCACCTGGACGGGCGCGGCCAGGCTCGTCTCCTCCACCCTGGCCCTCTTCGCCGAACCGGAGGTCGTCGCGCCCTTCCTCTTCTGGGCTCTCATAGCCTTGGCGAGCATCCGCGTGGCTTCGGCGTCCATTGCTAAAAAAAAAAAAGAAGCACAAAACAGAAAAAGAAAAGAAGAAAGAAGAAGCAGCACCGATCAGTCCAGAGTCAAAAAAAAAAAAAAAGAAAGAATAGAAGAGAAAGAGAGAGAAGAAGAAGGCAAGAAAAGGAAAAATAAATACTTGCTGGATCTTGAGGGCTCAGGCCGATGTTGAAAAGAAGCTGCTCCCTCAGAAGGTTAGGAAGGGAAGGAGCGGGATAACTCAGAAGCTTCTGGGCAGCCTGGAGGTCGTCCTCTCCTAGGCTGGGAGTCCGACGGACGGAATCCCTCAGAGACCACCAAGGGGGCAGACCTAGTTCCAGGGTCGGGCAGTAGACAAAGAGAAATTTCCCCTTCCAGTTGTGAATCGAAGAAGGGGCGCCCTTCAGCAACCCCTTCTTACCGAACTGGGGGGAGAAGTACCACCAGTCCTTCGCTGAAGGATGGCGTTTGAAGGTGTAGAAATATCTGAACAGAGAGAGGGATGGCTGGACCTCGGCTATATGACAGAGAGAGAGAAACCCTATCAAAAATCTAAAGGAATTCGGGGCGACAGAGGCAAGAGAAATGTCTAAGAAACGAAAGAAGGCGGCGACAAAGACAGGAAGCGGAAGCCGGAGTCCGGCACGAAATACCTCCTGGTACAAACAAAAGCGACCAGGAGGAGGAGCGCTGGCCCGGTCAGAGGGGCCAGGAAGCTCCAGGTCGTACTCCGAAGGAACCCCGTACCGAGCCCTTATCAGGAGGAGTTCGTCCGGAGTCGACGAACATGGAATGGCGCCCGGTGCGAAAACCGGGCGAGGCCCTGCCCCGAACGCGGGTTCGTCCGCAGAAACGGGGGCCTGGGGGTTCGAAGCAGAAGAACTCCCAGAGCTTACGGGGGCAGAAGAGTCGGAAGATATTTTTTTTGGGGGGAGAACCTAAAGGGCCCTAGAAAGGCAGATCGAGAAGGGAACGAGACGTCGAAGGTCAACTCAGAAGAAGACACAAAAGAAATGAAAAGAGGAGAAGCCCCTAGGCGGTAAGAAGAAGAAGGTTGGCACTAACCTATCTTGCTCTGGGGGCCTGGGGAGCGAGAAACGGAAGGCGCCTACAGCTCGAGAGGGCGTTCGCTAGAGCGGACCCTCGGGGAGATGACAGGCGCCAGCAAGAAATCAGAAACGGAGTGGGACGCCTGAAGAGGGGAGGACGGGTTTAAATAGACCCTGGGATCTGGTGCCATAATGATCTCGAATCCCCCCAGGCCAGTCCGCGTCCGACGCATGTCCCACTCCCCGTGGCAGACTGCTAAAGGCGGCTGGCGGTTGGTAGGGTCATAATTGCATCGTACCTAGGCCAGCGTACCTGCGGGGTCTTCGAAGCATCCCCTCGTACCGCCCCAATTCGAAAAGACTCCGGCATGCGCTCATTTAATGCCAAAATATCTGGGAGCAGCAGGGCGCGGGATTCGAAGGGACGGTTCCGACTGTACCTCTGTGTACTTCCTTCGTTTGAAATTCAAAACTCGAATGTAGGGGGACTGGTGTTGGGTATAAAATACCCACAGCCGGAACCCTCAACGGAATCGACATCTGCGCAGCTCCGCTCGGACTCCTACGGGAGCCGGGCTCCACCGCCGACAGCAAGTGCAGCTCCGCCCGGACTCCTACGGGAGCCGGGCTCCACCGCCGATAGCAAGTGCAGCTCCGCCCAGACTCCTACGGGAGCCGGACTCCACCGACGACATCGGCGCAGCTCCGCCCGGACTCCTACGGGAGCCGGGCTCCGCTCTCAGTATCAACCGATCGTAAGCTCCATCCGGACTCCTACCAGAGCCGGACTTCACCCTTAACTTTGATTGCAGTGCAGCTCCGCCCGGACTCCTACGGGAGCTGGGCTCCACCACCGACAGCAAGTGCAGCTCCGTCCGGACTCCTACGGGAGCCGGGCTCCACCGCCGACAGCAAGTGCAGCTCCGCCCGGACTCCTACGGGAGTCGGGCTCCACCGACGACATCGGCGCAGCTCCGCCCGGACTCCTACGGGAGCCGGGCTCCGCTCTCAGTATCAACCGATGGTAAGCTCCATCCGGACTCCTACCAGAGCCGGACTTCACCCTTAACTTTGATTGCAGTGCAGCTCCACCCGGACTCCTACGGGAGCCGGGCTCCACCGCCGACAGCAAGTGCAGCTCCGCCCGGACTCCTACGGGAGCCGGGCTCCACCACCGACAGCAAGTGCAGCTCCGCCCTGACTCCTACGGGAGCCGGGCTCCACCGACGACATCGGCGCAGCTCTGCCCGGACTCCTACGGGAGCCGGGCTCCGCTCTCAGTATCAACCGATGGTAAGCTCCATCCGAACTCCTACCAGAGCCGGACTTCACCCTTAACTTTGATTGCAGTGCAGCTCCGCCCGGACTCCTACGGGAGTCGGGCTCCACCGACGACATCGGCGCAGCTCCGCCCGGACTCCTACGGGAGCCGGGCTCCGCTCTCAGTATCAACCGATGGTAAGCTCCATCCGGACTCCTACCAGAGCCGGACTTCACCCTTAACTTTGATTGCAGTGCAGCTCCGCCCGGACTCCTACGGGAGCCGGGCTCCACCGCCGACAGCAAGTGCAGCTCCACCCGGACTCCTACAGGAGCCGGGCTCCACCGCCAACGTCAGAACAGTTCCGCCCGGACTCCCCCGGGAGTCGGACTCCGCCCACGACCCCTACCGCCAGGAGGACCTTACCCGGACCCCAACAGAAACCGGGCTCCGGCCGTTGCCGAGCTTCAATCGACAGATCCGCGCCCCCTGACAGGCCCTCAAAATGGCAACGACCCTGCCCCACTTCCTGTGGCAGACTCCGTGCAGTACCATCATTCCCTGACAGGCTGCAGTAACCATAGCCGCCCTGCTCCACTTCCTGTGGCGGACTCCGCACAGCTCCACTATCCCCTGGCAGGCCACAGTGACGACCACGAACCTGCTCCACCTCCTGCGACGGATACCATGCGATTCTCCTATCCGCTGACAACGGACGCTGCTCCACCCCTCATAACAGATTCCACGTGGCGGGCCGAGGTGATGGCCACGTGTCCGCTCCACTATCTTCCGCAATCAATTCCCCTGACCATGGGCGGCCCACTACCAGGCGGTTACGAACATCGCCATCAATCCATTGCCTCCTCTGCCTATAAAAAGGGGATTCAGATACGTTATTCTTTAAGCTCATTCTTCCTTATCTCAAAACTCTGCTAAATTCTCCGTTCGAGCACTCCATTCTTGTTGAGGCAGAAAACTGACTTGAGCGTCGGAGGGTCTTGCCGGAGCAACCCCACCTCCGGTTTAGACTTCCCTTGCAGGTCCCGGTGGCGACCACGGCTTCCCCGACTCCAGCTTCTCCGACGCAAGCGGATTTTTGCACCAACACCTTTCTAGTGAATTTCTCACATATCTAAGAGAAAATGGGATTCTCTCCCAATGGACTCCTCCAAGAACACCACAGCATAATGGTGTGTCTGAAAGGAGGAATCGGACTTTGTTAGACATGGTCCGATCCATGATGGGTTTTGCTAGCTTGCCGATATCCTTCTGGGGATATGCACTCGAATCGGCCAGTTATCTGTTAAATAGGGTTCCAAGTAAGTCTGTAATTAAGACTCCATATGAGATATGGACGGGACGTAAGCCAGCACTTTCACACCTTAGGGTCTGGGGGTGCCCGACCTATGTCAAACGATTAGTCACAGACAAACTTGGACCTAGGTCTGACAAATGCTCATTCATAGGATACCCCAAAGAGATAAAAGGATATTTTTTCTACCATGCTGATGAACAAAAGGTGTTCGTCAGCCTTAAGGCAATCTTTTTAGAAAAGGAGTTCCTTGATGAAGGAACCGTTGCCTCTAAGGTTGAACTTGATGAAGTTCAACAGGTAGAAGGACCGACACCAATAGCTGAACCTGAGTCGGATATGATTAGATCAGATCCGGAGCCCAATATACCTGCACCATTAAGGTGATCCGGTAGAGTACCGCATCAGCCAGACAGATACTACGGTTTCTTGGTCCGGGATGGTGATCCCATCGAACTTGATGAGAATAATGAGAATCCGATCACCTATATGGATGCAATGCAGAGACCTGATTTCGAGAAATGGCTTGAAGCCATGAAATCCGAAATAGAGTCCATGAAGGTCAACGATGTATGGATATTGGTTGACCCACCTGAAGGGGTTAAACCCATTGGGTGTAAATTGGTCTTCAAAAGGAAGAGGGGTGCAGACGGAAAGGTGGAGACCTATAAAACCCGTCTGGTTGCCAAGGGGTATCGTCAACATTATGGTATTGACTATGACGAGATATTTTCTTCTGTGGCAATGCTCAAATCCATTCGGATAATGCTTGCAATAGCTGTCCATCTGGATTATGAGATCTGGCAGATGGATGTAAAGACAGCTTTCCTGAATGGAGAGCTGACTGAAGAGGTGTATATGATACAACCTGAGGGGTTTACATCTACAGATGAGTCTAAGGTGTGCAAGCTTCAGAGATCCATTTATGGACTGAAGCAAGCTTTTCGGAGTTGGAACATGCATTTTGATAAGGTGATCAAAACGTATGGCTTCATTAAGAATGGAGAAGAGTCCTGCATCTATAAATGGATAAATGATCCAGTTGTGGTATTCCTTGTCTTGTACATGGATGACATTCTCTTAATCGGGAATGACATCCCCGCACTATAGGGAATAAAAGTTTGGTTGTCATCACAATTTTTCATGAAGGACTTGGGTGAAGCATCCTACATCCTAGGGATGAAGATCTATAGGGATAGATCTAAAAGGATGCTTGGGTTATCCCAGTCCATGTACATAGATACTGTGCTGAAGAGGTTTAGCATGGAGAATTTCAAGAAGGGCTATCTACCGATAGGCCATAGAATTTCTCTCTCTAAGAAGGATTGTCTGACAACTCCTGAAGAGAGAAAGCGTATGAGTAGAGTCTCATATGCTTCTGCCATGGGATCTATCATGTACGCCATGACATGTACAAGACCAGATGTGGCATACTCACTAGGAGTAGTGAGTAGATACCAATCTGATCCTGGAGAAAATCACTGAAAAGTGGTTAAAGCCATCCTTAAGTATTTGAGAAATACTAAGGACCAATGGTTGGATTATGGCAAGTCAGATCTGAAACTTGTGGGGTTCACAGACTCCAGCTTCCAATCTGACCATGATGACAGCAGGAGCGTGTCGGGTTATATCTTTACTCTGAATGGTGGAGCCATCTACTAGAAGAGTTCCAAGCAGCATACTGTGGCAGACTCTATTTGTGAAGCAGAGTACATCGCTGCATCGGATGCCGTGAAGGAAGCTGTGTGGCTGAGGAAATTCATCAACGAGCTCGGAGTAGCACCCTCCCTCGATGGTCCGGTACTGCTCTACTACGACAGCACTGGTGCCATAGCTCAGGTGAAAGAACCCAAAGCACATCAGCGGACGAAGCATATCTTGCGTCGCTTCCACCTGGTCCGAGAGATCGTGGATCGAGGTGACGTCGACCTTCAGAAGATCGATGGAAAAGAGAACCTGGCCGACCCCTTCACTAAAGCTCTGGCGATAAAGGAGTTCGACAACCACAAGTCGAAGATGGGTATTAGATACTGTGCCGAGTGGCTTTAGGACAAGTGGAAATTGTTGGGAAATGTATCCCAAAAAGACAACAGCTTCTATCGAGCATAGGTCGCTGTAGGCCATATGGGTTGGTTGTCCTCTTAACCAAGGAGTGTGGAGACACTGGTATGGCATACAGATGAGATGTAAGGGTACATCGTCATTGAACGTGACCAACTCCAGAGCATTCTGCTGTCGAGAATGTCTCTGATGGGATATAGATATAAGTATCCCTTAGACCTGAGATCATCTCAGTGACTTGCAAGCAACTCACTGTGCTTTGGTACTGGACTAACTGAATTTTTAATTCAGTGATGGAAGGCTTCTGGGCACAGTCAAGTACTTGCGAAGTCAGAGTGTGATCGAGATGGGATTGACCACTCCAAGAGTTGGAGAAGAATGAGTCACTGTATTTCAATTTAGCAAAACCTTGGCCAGGGTAATCCATCAGATGGATTTGATATTTTGAAATACAATATGGACAACCTGATCAGAGTTGACAGTTGAACTTTGGGGTGTCCTATGATCATTTTGGTCAAGGAGATGAATTATATGAAAACTATATCCGCATGGGTTATAAGGATGTTGTTCTATACATTCGACCTATCCGGTCGTCGGGTACCATTGCTAGATGATCACTTCGATTGGTATAAAAATTTATTTCTGTGCTACCGACTTAGGTTCGGACCTATGAGGTCACATACATTAGAGTTCATGATCTGATCAGATGGTTGATCAACGATTAAGAATCGTTCTAGGGTTAAATGATCAATACGATTGACATTTAACCCAGTGCAAGTGTTACAAGAGGATCGATTAGCAATTCGATTGCTAATTGGCTTAATTTGATTAAGCCAATGGGCTGAGATTAAGTCTAATTAAATATGATTTAATTAGATTTAGTTTGGGCTTGATTGGATCAAGTCTAATTGGTTTATTGGATAAGCCAAGTGCAAGGAAAAACTAGTCCTAGTTCAACTAGGACTTGGGTCAATCTAATTTCTAATTTGATTAGAAAATTAAATCAGATTTAAATCTAATTTAATCTGATTAAATTAGGTTCTTAATTGGGTTAAGACCTATTTTAATTAAGTTGATCTAATTTTAGTTTGATTTGGTTTGGAAAACCAAATTAAAACAAGTCATAAGATAGAATCCTAGTAAGACTAGGATTCCACCTTGCGCCACATAAGCCTTCCCCATGCCCTCTCTCTTATTCAACGCCAATCTTCACTTATTTTATGTGACAAAAGCCCTCTCCCAGGTCTCTCCCACATTCACAAAAGGTTTCCTCTCTTCTTTCTTACATGGAAGGTGGTTTGGATCAAATCAAAAAGGAATAAGTTTGGATTTCAAATTCTATGAGATAGAGTTTTAGAAATCCAAAACTCTTTCAATTTTGTACCGAATTTATCTATTTTTTTTTTGAAATTTTCATGACTTTTAGGGTACATATTGTGCACCCTTTGCTAGTAATCCATGCACGAAAATATGGAGGAGGTGCTCAAGAGTTGGGCACCCCTTAACTTGCCATGTTTGGATAAGCCTTGACTAGGTATTTGACCTAGACAAGGACTTTATCATATCTCTCTGTATAAAATGAGTTTCTTTGTAAAATTTTAGGAGAAGATAGAGATTTGAGAGGCCTTTGAGCCATCCAAAAATCAGAGAGAAAGACCTTTGGGTCGTGGAGATATAAAAGACGTAAGTTAGGGTATCTAGAGAGAAAAACGTGAAGAAGAAGAGGGTCTTCTTCTAGGGTTTTTTATTTTCATATCTTTCCTCCCTCCATCTTGAGTTTTCTGAGAGTGTCTCAGATCTGAAACTCCTCCTTTTACTTTCCATCTTTGGAAGAGTCCAAATCAAGAAGAAGGAGGCACCTGATCAACCATCAAAGAAGGATTAGCGCAGTACTAGCATACTGTGCTGATTTCCTGAAGCAGGACTTCTGATCGAGATTCATGGGCTCGTGTGGACGACTCCTAGAGGTCGGATGTGTGTGCGGCTTGCAACATCATCCTTAAGCCCGGATCAGCGAGGTTAGAGCGTCTAACTTGCAAGGTAATAGATCTGATCTATTGTTTAATACATACATTAGATGTGGTATAGAAACATGTTGATATGATCAACATGTAGTTCATGCTATATTTATGTATTTTAATTTTTGATTTAATGCTATGTAATAATCATGTAATAAGATCTTAGATCTAGAGATTCTCTGATTTTAGAAAATAAATTTTGATTTATTTTAGTCTTCCGCTGTATGATCTTGAAAAAGTTTCAAGATCTAACCCTGAAATCCTAGATCTGGTTCCTACCCATCCCACATGGGTCATCCCACTACGTGTCACAAGCCAAAACAGTGTGTACCGACTAATCAAAGGAAGGGGATGACCTAGTTAGGTCATCCCATTTTGTTCCAACCTAATTTTTCATACATTTAAGGTCTAAAACTTATTAGAATACTTTCAAATACTCTTAAATAA
Organism: Elaeis guineensis; assembly: GCF_000442705.2. NCBI lineage: Eukaryota > Viridiplantae > Streptophyta > Magnoliopsida > Arecales > Arecaceae > Elaeis > Elaeis guineensis. The sequence continues at coordinate 29,490,310 of NC_025993.2, read as the reverse complement.
TTTAAATCAATTCGACACTTTCAAAAGACTTCAAAAACTTCTTCAACTTGCAGAAACTCCAACTTTGACATACTTGATGGAGCTTCTTAAATCCAATATTTTGGATTACCTAAAATATTACTAAAATATTCTTCAAAAATAAGAAACTCATTAGTAGTCCCCTCAAATAGTGTGTGATCATCAAAATCAATTCTTGGAGCAACAGGTTGAAGCTTGAGGAGTTGTACATGGTGAAGTCTCTCACCAACACCCTCTTCCTCTGGAGGTAGTTCTACCAGCTGTGAATGACTGAGGGATAGAGTTTGCAGGAGCATCTCAACCACTTCTAGAAGATCCTCACCGACCTCCTCAATATTGGCAAGAAAGTTGAGGAAAAGATCAGGGTATTGATCTTGCTAGCATCGCTTCCTCCTTCGTATGAGTCTTTGGTGACTGCTCTTTTAGTGGGGAAGAGCACCATCAAGATGGATGAAGTCATCGTGGTGATTCTCCAGAATGAGGTTCTCAGAAGGGAGAATCCAACTTTGAGCTCAGGCGACAGCTCAGCTTTAGTGATTTCAGGAGGAGCAGAAGGCAGCAGACAGGGCGATAGGAGATCACGACGAGGGCAGTCCAAGTCCAGGATGAGAGACTTAAGTAAGATCAGATGTTACCGATGTGATGAGTTGGGGCATCTAGCTAGAGATTGCTCTCAACTCAGGGATCGGATGAGTGCTACTACAGCGACGACCAGTAACGAGTCAGAGGATGATGTCCTAAGGATATCTGACGAGGTATCTACTTCTTTCTAACAGTAAATTTTAGATTCTGCATGCACCTATCATGTATGTTGCATAGAGGAGCAGTTTGACTCCCTGGAGAGTGGTGAGGGTATTGTTTATCTGCCGAATAGATCAAACTGTACGATCAAAGATATCGAGATGGTCAGCTGGAGGACACATAATGGTGCAGTGAAGAGATTGGAGGAGGTCCGATATATATCCAATTTCAGATGGAATCTTATCTCACTGAGCAGACTAGATTCAAGAGGCTACAGGACAGTAGCTGATGGAGGAATCCTGAAGGTGCTGCACAGTGATAGGATTGTTCTGGAGGAAAAGAAGAGGATGAGAGGATATTACTACCTGATAGAGAGCCCAGTGTGAGGTGGAGCTTCAGGAGCCAGGAGGAGCCCAGAGCGAGGTGGAGCTCCAGGTGGAAGTGGATCGGGCACTAAATGGGAGACTTAGGAAGATGAGAGGCGACATCACAAGGTGAGATTCCTATTGCCGCAGGATGATACTTCGAGCAGATCTTTAATCAGAGTGGACACAGTCCATGATGGAGGTGGGATCGAGCGGCCTAGCTCGACTCCCATGTTTGCCTATCCATGAGACAGCAGATTTGCCCCAAGACATGGGGATGAGATGGATCACAGACTCTCAGAGATAGGTGGAGGCTGAATATTGAATCGAGATGAAGATTGTTAGAAAATATGTCTCAAGATTCGATCTATATTGAGCCTATAGTAAGATCCAGGATGATGAACAGAGTTCAACGAGTCCAAAAATAATCCAAACAGAGTCTAGATGGAGAAAATACGTACGAAAGAAGTTTGGAGCGGATGGCACAGCACACGAGGTGGTGGTGGCCGATGGTGGGCCGACGAAGGTTGGCGGCGGGTGCTTGGGCCCGATGGAGACATGCGCATGCAAGCGTGTGCGGCCCAACATGTGGGTGGGCCCAATGCAGGCATGCACTGGCCGGCCCTGCATGGGCGTGCATGGGGGCAGGCCCAACACATGCGGGCGCCCAAGCCCAGCATCCCTGCATGGTCCATCATGGACCGCAGGATGCTGGCAGTCCATGGGGGCCGCATGGACTGAACATGCGGTCCACGCACGGTTTAGGTGATTTTTTATATGATCCGACGGTGCAGATCACAGCCGATCGTGATCGGATGGCTCAGGATGAATTCAGACTTGATCAGGTGATCGATGATCTTGATGTGCGTGATCAGACAGCTCTGGTGTGAATCGATCATGATTGGACGGTCACAGATGATTTTAGGCTTAATTGGAACTCTATTTCTAATATAACAATATTTTAAAATTTTTGAAGTCTATAAAACTTTGATTGATGAGCCGTCAGTTGTGTTGGAGAGTTGGTGACATCCTGAAGGTGCAAAAAAACTTTAAGAGAAATTTTAGAGAGCTTTTATAAGGATTTTGAGGCTTTTTATTGAGAGACTCTTATACAAGGGTTGAGTGATGAGTTCTTCTTATATTGATTTTGTTTTATTCTTTCATAGTGAAGCTTGCACGCCCCGTGGAAGTAGGCTTGAGGTCGATCCATGTATTTGTATTGTGTTTCTTATTTTGTTTCTTCTTTCTTCCTGTTGCACTGTGTGGTACCGAATGCTGTGCAATAGCCTAAGAGGACTTAGAAGGTTTACAACTTAGGTACCAAATCCCTTCTCCGATGCTGAGGCATTGAAGCTCATTTTCAGCGACGTCGCTCTCTTGCTTCTTAGGCTCCTTTTGAGGAGACATTGCACAAAATTAGGTTAAGCCCGACTAATCCTTAGAGTAAGTCAATCATGTTGTATTTCTTCTTTGCTTTCTTTTTGGCTGAATCCCCACTTTTCCTAAGATGAAACTCAAGGACATTAAAACCCTCCACTAAACTACAAAGAGGAAGAAGTCCTCGACTATGGCCCCCACTCCAAAATGGGACTGCATTGAAACTATGCTCACCCAACCTGCCATTGGCAGCTCACAAACACCAGCTCGAGGTCCTTTGAGAAAGGAGGCCTTATCTGGGGTTCAGCTCATCCAACCCCTCATGTTTGTTGCTCTGAGAGAGTCAGTACCCCTATCCTCAACCTCATCATCGCATCGAGGCTCAGCGACTCCTCAGATCTCGGTGCATATATTCTTGGATGCACCAACCTTTCCCCCAAAGTATCTCCAAGGCCGTTAGCTCGATTGAAGCAGGAGGTCCAAGAGTAGAGATCAGGCTTCAGAGATAATCGCATCACCCATGACCTTCTCCAGACTATGATAACGTTGATCAACGTCGAGGTCCTTGACACCAAAGACCCCAACTTTTGCATCAAAGATTCTTATGACTCCCTCCTTTGTGTCGATATTCCCTCTCTCTCGAGCTTCCTTCTTCTTCTTTCTTTTTTTTTGATGACCTCTTCTTGCTTTCAGCTCATCCATCAGGTGGACCACTTCATCGGCATTCTGAAAGAAGCCAGGTGAATTTCCAATGAGGCTGAGGACCAAGCTACCCAAGTCGAAGCTCAGGCCACGCAATCCTCCAAAAAGGTAGACAAGGCTATAGATGCTAGAGTGGTAGCCGAGGATGAAGTCTGATCTCTGAAGGCTAAGGTCAAGTCACTGGAGGCTGATGTTGTAAAGGCTCGGAGTGATGCTGAGGCCTGTCTCTTCGAAGATTTGAGTGTCACGACGAGCCAGTGGGATAAAAAGCTGGTGTTTGAGAAGGCTACTTCGATCGAGGCATTCCACTCCTCGAACGAATTTTGGACGATCAAGCTCAAGTTTGCCTCAGAATCCTACCTGTAGTGACTTGCAGACTTCAAAGCAAAAATCCAAAGTCGCTTTCCTGATCTTGACCTTGGACCTCTAGAGTCGGATAATGAGGGAGAACTAGCCGAGGTCGTTGCGATGGAGGAGGTACATATTGAGGCAGAGGTTGGTTCGAGATGCAGCGAAGGCCAAGCAACTGAAGACATAGTGTCCACTCATGCTCCCACAATGATTGCACTCCTCGAGCCAAAAGCCCTTGTGAATGTTTAGGACCTTTTCTTTTTCTTTTTTGTACTCAAGCTCGATTATGTCCGAGCTAGTCCGATGGTCCACCCATTTTGTACTCCTCGACTTTGACCAAGGTACTTTTGTATAGGGCCAACCTAAATGTTGTATGGACATTTTGTTTTTAATACAAATCTACCTTTCGTGTCACATCCTTTGCTCTTTCTATTTCTAGTAATGAACTCCCAAGTTCTGAAGATCGGATCTTCAAAATCAATCTATCTAACCTCCAGCCTAAGAGAATTTCTATTCGGAGACAAAGCAGAAGTTACTGAGGTCAAACTGTTGATCTTGGGGCTCGACATCCGATCGAGCTGTATAAGGATGAGGATTGAAAGTTGGATCATAATCATGGTTGTTGTTCAATCCGTTTGTGGGCAAGGAACACCCATTGGAGAACATTGGAGACACAGACTCCACTCAGCTCATCCATGGATTAAGTGCGCCATTCGATGGATGCCAGAGTCACAGATTCTATTCAGCTCATCCATGGATGAGGAGCATCGCTTGGCAAATGTCAAAGTTGTAATTTATGCTCAGCTCATCCATAGATGAGGAGTGCCGCTTGGCAAATGTCGGAGTCATGGGTTATGCTCAGCTCATCTATGGATGAGGAGTGCTGCTTGATGAATGTCGGAGTCACAGATTATGCTCAGCTTGTCCATGAACAAGGAGCATCGCTTAATAAATATCGGAGTCACGGGTTATGCTCAGCTCGTCCATGGATGAGAAGAGTTGCTTGACAAATGTCGAAGTCATGGATTATGCTCAATTCGTCCATGGATGAAGAGCACTGCTTGATGAATATCAAAAAGGCATTGACATATGCAAAATAAGAACTTTTATTGCCATTCCAAAGGTTACTCCGAAAGCATACTTGCTAGAGTTGAACTTCATATGAAAGCATCGTAATGTTGTAAACATCTTCTCAAGGTCGGTGATGTGGTGCTCCGCAACTTTATTTTTAATAAGCATGTCATCTACGTATACCTCTATATTTCTTTTGATCTACTCCTTGAAGAAATTATTAACAAGTCTTTGATAAGTTGCTCTTGCAATTTTTAGGCTGAACGGCATGATCCTGTAGCAAAAAAGATCTTGGTTAGTAATAAAAACTGGTAAGAGCATACAGATCCCCACGGGTAGACTGTCCCAACGATTGCCCATCCTTGGTGGTTCTCTGCTTCTTCTGAGCCTCGATAGCAGCCAAAGCCTTCCTTTTCTTTTGGACATGCTTCTTCAGTAGCTCAAGTTCCTCGGGCATCATATCTGCATCGAACTGAAGCAAGTTAGTCTTAAAAAAAAAAATCAATCAAACCAATACGCACCTTAGGGGTCGGCTTTGCTAAGGGCGACATTGAAGAGTGTCTACTCTAACAACAACTCCTTCAATAATGGGATTTTATGCTTGCTCAAAGTTTTGAAACACCATGAATCATCATCCCCAAGCATTGGAGCTTGAAGGACTGACTTCTTTGGTCAGCCCTAAAAAGCAGAACCCCAATTTTCAACTAAAAAGCAAAAAATGAAGAGAAATCGCTCTTTCCAGCTATGAACGAAAGAGGGAGTGCCTTGGAACAAAAGAGTAATCCTTTTTTTAGGCGAGACATACCACTAGTCACCCATATAAGGGTGTCTTTTAATGATAAAGAAGACCATAAAAAGGGAGATAGTCGATCAAAACACAGCCAAAAAGTAAGGAGCTACAAAGCCACAAACAAAAAAAAAATGCCATGAGTTCGGGACAACCAAACTTAGTGACATGTCAAGAAACTTAAAGAGTTGAACAATAAAAGGAGAAAGGGGGAGCCTAAGCCCGGCCCAAAAGGATTCTTCATACAGTCTGAGTTGGCTTGGGGGAGGGTCGCAAATCCGACCATTCGGCCCCAAGGGTTCCAACTCGTACTTGGGTAGAACCCCAAATTGGGCTCGGATCAAGCTTAGATCATCCGAACCTAGTACCGATTGAAAATGCTGGGGCACGAAGGTTTCTCTAGCCTCATGCCCAATGCTCAACTTGTCAGTACTATACCCTGAGGAAGAAAAATAGGAGGACCAGCCTCCTGCTAAATTCTCTGATTCAGCCATTCTAAGTCTAAGAAGAGTATGACAACAAGAAAAAAAGAGAAAAGGATAAAGAAATAGGCAAGAAGAGGGGAAGAAGACGAACAAAATGGAGGAAAAGGGACTCAATACCGAAATGGACTAAAAAATTGGAGAATGCGAGAGGGACCAACCTGTGATCGATTGCTTGATGGAAGCTATTGGAGAGATGGCCAGAAATAACCAAAGGGCTCTAGACTTCATTGGAAGAACGCCACCGCCATAATACTTGAATGAGAGAAAAGGCAAAAGGTAACAGTGAAGGAGACAGTCCTCTATTTATACAAGCCTTGATGGCTCTGATCAGGTGTCGATTCGATCATCAGATGACCGCCACTTTGGCATCATCTCATTGACCGACCCAATCCTTTCGAATGGCCCATTTATAAGCATGTCTCAAACAACGTGACGTGATGCTTCGAGCCTGATGCATCCTTTAATGATCGCCACCTAACGACTCCTGGTTAACCATGACGACCCTTGAACATGATGCTTCATTTGGCCCAAAGGACTCTGACGCACTGTTTTGCCCAAGAGAATGGAGGCATGACACGTATCCTCAACATAGCTGATCTGGCATACTCCCTTCGCTCTACCTAGTCTAAGTTCGGACTTCAGAGTAGGGGGTACATAATACAGACGGAAAACTCTGTCTCGGATTGGGGCTAATGCATCTAGTCTGTTGATGCCGAGGTGCATGTTGCTTCGGTGCTGGCCGATCCAAAGAATCTCAAGTCGAGCCTATCCAATCTAACGGAAAGGATTGACCTCCGACTCCCACATAGATTTTCAAATCTCGTGATTGTCGGGAACAACTAGCGGCAAGCAGATAAGGCACAAGACAACCATCGAATCATGAAAAATTAGTCCGAAAATATTGAGAATGTCATACCTAAAACGATTAGAGTGACTCCCACACTTCTGCCCTCTCACGGCTCTCACCTTTATCTATAAATAGAGGTAACAAAGGGACCCCTAGGTATGCAGAATCTCTCTCATGGTCACTCTTTTCCATCTGTTCTGAGTTTCTAACTTAAGTATCGGAGAGTTTTCATCGGAGCCAACTTCGGTTAGAGACTTGCTTTCTTGCTGATCCGACCATCGTCGTCCTACTGTCACCGTCTACTTCAATTGCACCGACCCAAGCCAGGAATTCACAACAATAGAGAGTATCTAGTCTATGAAGATTGAAGAAAAAGAAAGAAGAAAGGACAAAGAAAGAAAAAACAGAGCAGACAAAATTAGAAGGAAGAAGAAAGAACAAGAAGGGAGAATACCTATTCTAATGGACTCGAAGATGAGAATGGAAGAAAAGACCCTCCAGCTCTTCTACGGAGTGGTGAGATGATGGCCAATGTAAGTATAGAGGTCTTCTAGCAATGGTTGCCGGAGATAGAGAAGATGCAAACACAGCGGAAGGACTCTTGGGGATTTGGGACTCCAACGGGGAATCAAGGAGAAAACCACTTATATAAAGGTACGATGGCCCGAAAGTGATCGTATAACCATCCGAGCTAACCGCCGCCACAAGTCAACTGGGTATATGACATCAAATGACCATTCAGATTACCATTTCAAATTGTTTCGAAGAGCCTAAACATCGCCCAAAAAATTCTGCCAAAATAATGGTGCCTAAGAAATCTTAATAGGTGTTGCTAGGACTTAAATGCCACCCCTAAAACCTTCTAGAAGTTCCAAAATGACAAAGGATGTGACCTCAATCAGATTCACCAAGTCACCTCAGTCAACACAACTACTTTCGTCATCCGAGTTGAAAAATTAAAGGCACGATTATGATCTGCCAATTGAAGGGTAGTTGCAGCTCATCCCGGATGGATTGACCATTACAGCATGATCAATGCAGTTAACACTCCCCACATGCACAACGTGGGAACTATTACAGCATAGTTAAGGTCCATTTCCACCTTATAACTCGCTAAAGGATTTAGCCCTCTTTCTACATAACGGGTCATAAAAGGACCTCCAAGTAAGTGTTTTTCTAAGATCTCTCACACTTATTTCCGGCAACTCTATCAATTTTTTTTTTTATTTTTTTAAAATCTTATTGACTTAAATATTAGAAGATTTTTCATCGGACAAACTCCAGCAAGCAGACTTCTCTTTCTAATTTCAGATTGGACAACTCTTGTGAGGCAAAGCTTCTCCAGCTAAGTTCAAGCTCGACTGTTGTCAACATTCTCCAACCCAATCACTTAGCTCAGAGCTTTGGTCCCATCCAATGCCGACGATTCAGCTTAGATTTTGGTGGCTGCCCAACATTCGAAGAACAACCCCAGAAGCCCACCCACCACTAACTAAGAGCCCTTCTCATTTTTTCAATTAAATCCCATAGACAATTCAACATTTCGAAAGAAAGCATAAAAGATGCACTAATTTTGTATCAGATGTTTCCTCAAAAAAAAAAAAAAAAAAAAAAAATTGTACCAGATGATTTATGAATCAAAAAGGATGATCTATTCCCTTAAGCCTATTGATTTATCCTTACTGAAACACAATAAAATCAACGCTGACTCATCCAAGCGTGCACTGTGAAAAACAATCAAGAACTTAAAATGATACAAAAAAAAAGGCCATCTCATTTTGTTCCCTCCGTCAAGAACTCAACTTTCCAAGATAAAACATCAAAAGATCAAGAGAAGTAGAAGAAACATCAAAAAAATCTTTGCGAGACTGAATGCAAACTAAATGGCAAATCCGCAGATGAACTCGATTCAAGAGCGAGGCGACGACAAAAGACTCGATTCTAAATCATGCGTACAATCCCCAAAAATCAAAGAAGCGGCAGAGAAGAAAAACGATCAATCAAGTAGTCTGCAAGCATGAAGAACTCGAAAAGAATTGAGTAAGAAAGACATCTTATCTACATATAAAAAAGAAGAAAACCAACAAGAATTCAAATTTCCAAAAGAAATCGTCGAAGAAACGGAAAAGCCAAAAGAAACCTCACTAAAACCTTTGGAAGAACGTACGAAGAACAACCAAAGAAGAACACCGGACAGAAAAAGAAACATCTTTTTTGCTTAAAACCCATCAAGAACTCATCTTTCCAAGAGAAAACGAGGCGTTCGAAGAGACCCTAAGCAAACCTCACAAAATGTTAGGTAAAAGCAGGTAGCACACACAAACGGTGAATCGATAGATGAAATCAATATACGAAGACGAACAGCTACAGAGACGAGATAGAGAGACTTCGATTGATTACCTGAGGCAGCGATTAGGCGGAGAACACCCCGAGGCGGAGCAGAGCGAAGAAAGAGAGTTCTTTACACGAATAATATATAAAAAAAAATTAATAAAACTAACGCATCTTTCAACTTATTTATACGAACGATATAAAATTATAAAATATTATTTTAAATAATATTTTTTTGATAAAAAATATCATTTGAAATGATGTTTCTTCGCTCCACATCATCTTCTCCCCCCGTCCCTCATAGAATCAAAGGACCTAAAAAAAAAAAAAATGATGCTTTTGAAAGCGCCATTTCAAATGGCATTTTTGAAAGCATCATTTGCAATGGTGTCGTTTTCAAAGATCCAGACCACTTAAGCCCCTCTTTTCCTTCAGTTTTTTATTCTCCGCCCATTCACCGTCGAACCTCGCCCTTTCTTCGCCCATTCACCATCGATCCCCGCTCCGACCGCTCCGACCGATCTCTGACGAGCTCATCGTACCGGTAAGCCCCTCTTCCTTCTTCTCTCCCTCTTCCCCCTCTTCTCTCTATCTTCTCTCCCTCTGCCGGTGGTGGCCGCCCTCCACCCCCCGGCCCCCGATCGGTGGTAGTCTCGCCCCCCCTTTGGCTCAGCGACAGCCACCCCCTCCCCACCCGCCCCCCTTTTGGCCCGACGGCAGCCTCGCCCCACTTAGTTCCAATTGATGACGATGAAGATGTTTAATAAATGCTGATATTTTTTTTGAAATATTCAAAATATCGATTTTTAGAATTATATATTGAAAAGGAAGATGTACCGAACTTTGGGTACTATAGTCGGCTTTTAACCCAAGAGAGCAATACTCCTAGACCTTCCTCGGCTTTCGTAACTCTTATGATGCAAATCGATAGTGTTGAGATCATGTTTACAAAACAACATTCTACTACTGCTGGTCCTAGTTGTCCAATTATTCAAAGTCCTATGATGACTTCTCCTGTGATTTCTTCTGGGACTTCTCTTATGGTGAAAGTAGTAGTAAGTGCGGGATATGACATTCATATAGGAGACGATGACTGGGTAGGCGGTAGAATAAATTCTGATAATGTAGATTTTGAGTCAGATGACAGTGAGGATGAAGACTATTGGATGGATGAGGACAGTAGCAGTGATGATGATGATGATGAAGATGAAGATGGTGATGAAGATGTTCAGCCTGATATTAATATGGGAGAACATCAATCTCGTTTGCACGAACCCCCATAATTTTTTAACAACATAAATTTAGATGATGGTGGTTGTGTTAGCGCTGGTCGAAGATTGAACTCTGACTATCAGTGAAAGAAATTAAAGACTCCAGAGATATATTTTCAATATTATTTTATGTATTTTTGTTGGATTGTATTTTTAATGTTGTTTTATATCCAGAGATGAACTATATTGTGTGTTTAAGTTGTATTATATGACAATATTGTGCTACCAGACATTTACTAGTAATGAATTAGTGACATTATCGTTTTCATGCATTGAAAATTATATTTCTCATACTCTAATACACTTGGGATATATATATCATTATTTTAGATTTATTGGCGTGTTATAGCTTATGATCCACGACATCCAGGCCTTCGAGACAGGAGTATTCTTATATTGCAGGAGCACCATCCGTCACAGACTATTTTAGATGGCGGTGTAAGCATTCCAATCCTACTCTTACTACTTATATTTTTTATAAAAAAAATCTTGTTAAAGTCATATACGTTATCTAATAATACTCTTACTAATATATGTAGTAGGACATGTCCCATTAGATGTGGATTATGCTGCTTTTGAAGGTCCATTTGGTGGCATACAGCATGATCAGGCTGATCCACTAGGATGCAGGTATGTAACCAGTAGCATTGATTTTACATAATAAATGATCGTATATTTTCATATAATAACATAGTGGCTTTATTTTGGACAGGTGGATGAGTCGATTAACTGGTGCTAGCAATCTGATGCCGCATATAGTTATATATTATAGGGATCAGTTAGATTAGCAGCGTGATGATCAGATATTATGGGTGCCTTACACACTAAATATATTGACCGCATTGCCCGAGATATGTCGATTAGATCAGCATGTATGGAAGACATGCGCACCTCTCATTTGCTTCGACATCGTGGAGATTTATTGTCTGGAGCGTATGATGCAATAGTTTGGCATGCACCAGGACATTCCCCCACCATATAACACTCGAGACACTCCACCATTTGGATCGATGAGGTCGACATCATCATGATTGGATTCGAGAGCATCGGGAGTATATTGATGCATGGAAGTGATGAAAGGATTTGATTGTTGTTGGTCCACCCATGCTTCCCATGATGAATTATTATGATCCATATCTGCAATGGTACAGGAGCATCACCAGACGATTCATCTTGCCATTGATGAGTGAGCGTCTCGAGATGAGGTTCCGTGCTTCGAGTGATATGATGGATATTATGGTAAGTATATTTTGATTTTATCTCATTTTGTTATGTTGTTATTAATATACTTATGAGTAATATTTATTTTTTTATAATTTTAAAGGATTACATCGCTATATCATATGGCAAGGAGTAGATTCCATTCGATCACTATTGGATATAAAGATCGATCACTTATCGATATTATGGACGGCCTTATTGATACTATACGAGTTGTCTCAAAGGATAGACGACTTCGGATTATGCCATCGGTAGCCAGAGATGAGACGCGTTTACGAGAGATGGACATATAGGAGGTCCCAGTATCTTGATATATACAGCTCTCGATAGTTATGATATTTGTACATTCTAAAATAATTTTATAATAATTAATATTATAATTTATACTATATTAGTTGCATAAAAAAATTAATTATTAAAATTATCCAATATTTAACCATTCAATATCATTTAACCATTCAACATCATTCTTTCATACCAAGAAGATATATTCATACCATAAATCAAAAACTGATACAAAAAAATACAATACTACATCATCACACCACACAACATATATACATCACACAACATATACAATCAAAAACTACTACATCATCGTACCACAGAAGATATAAAATCTGATAATCTAATCCTTCAGATCAGCTTGAACAGCAGGACGATAACGACGAGTAGATGACGATGGACGAGCAGATTAGGATGGCCTGGAGGAGGATGGCCGACTAGGAGGAGGCTGACTGGGAGAAAGCTGACTAGATTGATCACTTAAAAGATTTAAAATAAGAATATTCATCTATTGGCCGATCCGGATAACATTCTGTAAACTGTAGCCAATCCAGTAGAGAGAATATTTTATCTTTCTATTCTACCTGATTCTCTTTGTATCACACTCTGGAGCACTCTAAGAGTGTAGATACTCTCGCCTAGTTGATGTTGCATATCTGTATGAGGCGAACATCTCTCTAATTTTTCGATACGACAGACTAAATTATAAATATTCTGTCTTATATCCTGCACTGCTGAAATAAGATTATCTAATTTTTGCTCGAACGAAGAAGAACTATATATCCCGCTAGGATCCATATGTGCAGTGCTCTCTCCTAAAGACGATGACTGAAGAATAGATACAATCTTTTGAGCAATTGCACTAACCATATCTAGAGTCATCCTCATTTGCTTAATAGATTTCATACCCTCCATAGATCTAGAAGGTCTTGCTTCACTCTTCTTCCTAAAAGAAGGTCTTGCTTTACTCTTAGGTCTTTCTTTTTTAGCTGAAATATCTTCATCCACATGTTCTCTCCTTTCATCCTTTCTAGTCCACTCACCATCAATTTTAAACCAATACATTCTGTGCAGGACTCCTTAATTAATTTTGCTATCTCTACCTAATTTTGTTAATTGTTCATCCTGAATTCTTACTCTATAATGTTTAAAGACATGGGTTAACATCATGGTATAAGGCAGAGATGTCTGTGTCCTACCCTCCGCTTCTTACATAATCTTGATTATCATTCTTGGAAGGTTGAGTGGGATACATTTGACTACATGTTACATAATTGCTAAATTTTTCTCTGTTACAGTATCAAATCCTCCAGTCCGAGGTTGTATAATCCAGCAAATAATTATATGGAGTAGTCTCATTTCAATATTTAAGTATCTTTCATGAATTCTCTGAAATTGACCATGATCCTCTACCCCAATAATAGTTTCTATTCTTGTAGTTCTATCTCTTCTACTATCCCGCAGCTCACCTATGGTTGGAAGTTTTAAAATTTCTCCTAATATTTTATCATCCAAATAAATTTTTTTTCCCTTAACTGAAAATAATACAGTATATTCTTCAAATAAAATATTCTCATAAAATTTTTTAACTAACTTCATAAATATTGGGGCTTCAGTAGTGCAGATAAATTCTCATGCTATAGCTCTAATTAAGTTTGCAATCTATATCAACAATACGGCTGGAGAGAATATTTTTATCACTTACTGGAGTTCTCAGAGGAGATGATCTTGAAGGAGGAGTTCTCGAAGGAGGTGATCTTGAAGGAGGAGGTGATGGTGCTTTGCTTGCTTCTCTTCCCCTTCCCCTTCTGCTTTCTTCACTTCTGCTTGCTCTTTGACATTGAAAAAGACGTATCTTTGGAGTCATTGGCCGAGAAGGAGATGGAAGGAGGTTTTTAGCTTGAGAAGGATATTTTTCGTTTGGATTTAAGATATGAGTGGAGATGGTTGTGAAGATGAGAGCTAGGGATTCTGAAAGGAACGAAAGGGAAAGAAGATGGAGTGGATATTCCGAACTAATTCGATGATTTGAAAATATATAAAAGTAGTGAAAGAAGTAGTCTAAAATAGGATCAGATGTAGTTGCCTAAAATCAAAAAATAACCTAGATGTAGGCACCAACAATCGGGATGTAGGCGCCTACAATCAGGATGTAGGCGCCTACATCTGGGTTGTAGGCACCTACAATCGAGATGTAGGCACCTACAACTGAGATGTAGGAGCCTACGTGCCTACATCTGGGATGTAGGCGTCTAGGCGCCTACATCTGGGATGTAGGCGTCTAGGCGCCTACATCCTGATCCCTTTAAGCACCTACATCCTGGCCCACTCCTATTGGATCACAGGTGGGTCACGAAAATTTTAGGTCAGTTCACGAAAACTTTAGGTCAGGTCATGATATCCGAGTGCCAAGCAAGTCATAGGTGCCAAGCAAGTGCCTGCAACATGCAAGCGTAAGTGCACATCAGAATGTAGGCACCTACATGAGAATGTAGGCATGTAGGCACCTACATCTCTCATGTACGCGCCTACATGAGGGATGTAGGCACCTACATGCCTACATCCTTATGTAGCCATGTACATGAGGTCCTCATGTAGGTGTCTGTATTTTATTTGTGCGCCTACATGAGGGATGTATGCCTACATCCTCATGTAGGCGCCTACATGCCTACATCCTCATGTAGGCATGTACATGAGGTCCTCATGTAGGTATTTGTGTTTTATTTGTGTTTTATTTATATTTTTTTATTTCAAATTAATGTCATCATTTATTTTACTCTCTATTAATTTTAAAACATAAATATAAATAAAAAAATATCTTCTATTTGGAATAAATAAAAATATCAAAAAAATTAAAATTATTAAGAATAAGAAGTCAAAATTTGAGTTTTAGTTCAATTTTTTTTTAAACTTGAAACTTTTACAATTTTCCTTCTTCAGAACGAATAGGTCAAAGGATCTCAAAATGTATTAAAAATTATTTTGTGACTCACTAACATCCAAAGATCAATTACCATCAATTTTAATTTCAAAAAATATATATTTTATATAGCCCTCCATATAGGTATCTGACTTAGAAAATTTTCAGGATCCGTAACGACAAATAGTCACAAATTGTATCCAACTGGCTTCAACAAATTTTGACAAGATAAATTTAATTCAAACTACTTTAGATCAAAGGTTGAATTATAAATTACTTTGAATTAAACTTATCTTGCCAAAATTTATTGAAGCCAGTTGGACACAATTTGTAACTATTTGCCGTTACGGATCCTAAAAATTTTCTAAGTCAGAAAACTAGTATTTATATGGAGGGCTATATTCTATATATAAAATATATAGTTTTTTGAAATTAAAATTCATCGTAATTGATCCTTGGATGTTAGTGAGTCATAAAATAATTTTTAATAAATTTTGAGACCCTTTAACCTATTCATTTTGAAGAAGAAAAATTTTAAAAGTTTCAGGTTTGAAAAAAATTTGAACTAAAACCCAAGTTTTGACTTCTTATTCTTAAAGATTTTAATTTTTTTGATATTTTTATTGATTCCAAATAGAAAATATTTACTTATATATATTTATTTTATATTTTAAAGTTAATAATATTAACTTAAAATAAAGAAATATTATTTACAGAGAAAGAAAGATATAGAAGAAAAGAAGAGAGTCATTTTTGAGATGTAGAAAAGGAGATAGTTGTCCTATCAAAGAGTGACTTATAAAGCCATCTTATCAAAGGATGACTCATTTTTCTCTTCCATCTGGTCCCCTCGTCCTGATTAGTATTTCTATAAATAGTTTGAGCTCGATATTATTTTAGTAATTTTTTTTGAAATTAACCATAAATGGATAAGAAATTCTAGGAGATGCGTCTTTAAAAACATCATTTGAAATGGCGTTTTCGAAAGCGTTATTACAAATGATGATTTTTTTTTTATCTTTTGATTTCATTGGGAACGGGAGAGGAGATAACGTGGAGTGAAAAAATATTATTTGAAATGATGTTTTTTAACAAAAAATATTATTTAAAATAATATTTTATAATTTTATATTATTTTTATAAATAAATTAAAAAATATATTGATTTTATAAATTTTTTTAAATATTATTTAAATAAAAAACTCGAAGAAAAAAAAGACGGATATGAAACGAGGGAGAGGACAGCGTACGGTGGGGATCGGGAAGAGGAAGGGTATTACGTACTGCGAAGCTTCTCGCATGCGGGGCTTGGGCATTTAATGCACTGGGATTGTCTTGTATCTTACACGCGAATCCACCGTTGGATTATCACCATTCGCTTTAGGAGCAGTGCTCATTAAAGTACTTTGACAGCTGTGCGGTGGGTGATCTAACGGTCGTTTCGCGCTTCTTTCGCGCGAAAGATGCGACCCCGATCCGTGGGGCTTAGGCCCTTCTAAGCATGAGGTCACATTGCGACAACCGGGTGGGATTTGTGGGACCATCTCCCGACAATTTGGATACTTCCACGTTTAGTTTTCTTTTGGGTAGAACTTTTATATTTAGTTCAATATTAATCTCTTGCTTAATTTTAGATGCACTTAAATTTACATTTAGGCACAGATAGGGATTAAAAATTAAATTGCTGTCAGAACAAGAGATTGGGCGGGGTGGGGGGGGGTGGTGGGGTGGTGAGGGGGAGTTTTCATACCAAAGCTGGCTCTCAGGGATTGGAAGTTCCCATTCTGCCTCCCAGTTTGCAACGTGACTTTATATATATCAAAATTAAGTCTAGACAGATGTGACCTAAACTTGATCCAAAACCTAGTCTTGGCCACCTCTTCCACTTGTCTTTGTCCCTCTTTATTTTTTAGGACATCTTTTTTTTTTTCTTTTGATAACAAAAAGGGAGGAAGGAGGGGGCGGTGCAGCATCGGCATAGCGATCCTCTCTAGGTGAATTCAAAGGACCCTCTTCCCACTGGAGGATGTTCAATTCGGATGTAAGGATAAACCACTCTCCATTACATTGGATGAGTACGTTACCTAGCATCACTGGAGCGCTAGAGGACTAGTGCTGCTTCCAACATTCACATCTAGACGGTCGGAAGGGATCCTCCATGCGTCATTTCCCCTCAGTACTTATTCGCGATTCGAATATAGATCACTTGCGTGGAAGTGAAGGCCCATTCCAAAGAGAGGAAGGAAAGATAAGAGAAGGGAAAGGAGAAGCAGGGGTGGAAGGGAAGGTTTTCTATGCTGCAGGCTTGTGCATCAGGCCTGGAAGCAGGCTTGCATTTTGCAAGAGATTGTAGGAGGTTGCAAATAAAAGCCAAGCACCTTTCAGATTGCAGGGGGAATTGAAACACTGAACGTGAGTATTACATTGTAACGCTAGAGTGTTGGTAAGCGAACCTCTCATCGCTTGTGCTTCTCCATCGATGGCACTAGGCGGCAAGTAAATGGTGTTGCTATTAATTTAACAATATGGATCCTAGTATGTTTCATTTAACTTTTAATTCTTTATTTAATTTTGCATGGATACTTATTTCAGTGGAGAAAATAGAATTAAATGGCCATCAAAACAAGGGATGGGGTGTTAACGTTCTTTTATGTGTGAGTTGCAGGTTATTAGTGACTTGAAGTTTTCTTTTATCCATTTTAAGGGATAAATGGGGAGGAAACTAAGAGTCTCTCTCTTCTTACCCAAAAAAAAAAAAAAAACTAAGAGTCTCTCTTCCCCAACCCTTATTAAATAATAAAAAGAAATAAAAGCTACTTAAGTAGTAGATATAAACAGCAATTCAAATTGTTAGATACAAGAATGTGACCATCCAACTCTCAACCCTACTGCCATGTTTCGTGGTTGAGAATAGCTCCAAGGCAGAATAGAAATAAGGAAGCTCTTCATCTTCAAAAACATCTTTATATTTTTCTCACTACAAGAATATTCTTTATTAGCGACGGCTTTTTAACCATCACTAATAGTGATATTTACCGATGAATTATTGTGATGGAAAAGAAAACCTTCGCTAAAGGGTTGAAGATCTATTAGCAATGGATGATTTTGTTATTAGTGATGGCTATAAATCTTAAATTTTATTTATTTATTTTAATTATTTTAAATTTAATAAGTTATTAACGATGGTTTTAGCAATGCAATTTTCACTATCACTAATACAGTGTCCCAAAACCCCTCCATTTCTAACCAATTATTTTTCATCGCGAACTTGCCTCCCCTTTCTTCCCAGCCTTCAGTCCCCCTTCTTCCCTTGCTGTGCTGTCGGAATTTTGTCGGAGCTCCTATCCCTGTGCCGCTATCCTAGCATCGGATCCGTCATCCCCACACCCCTACCTCCCCCCTTCTTCCCCCGCTGCACCATCAAAACCCTGCCAAAGCCCTCGTCCCCATTCCCGAGTCCCCGCACCATCGTCCTCGTGCCGAATCCACCCTCTCTGTGCCAGATTCGCCATCCCCATGCCCCCGCCTCCCCACTTCTTCCCCCACTGCCCCCCCTTCTTCCCCCATCATGCCGCCAGAATCCTACTAGAGCCCCCGTCCTTGTGCTCCAATCCCCACACTGAATCTGCCGTCCCCATACCCCTGCCTCCCCCTTCTCCCCACCTCCCCTCTTCTTCCCCCACCGCACCGTCGGAATCCTGTTGGAGCCCCCGTCCCCGTACCCCAGTCCCCGCATCGAATCCACCATCCCCAAGCCGGATCCATTGTCCCCGCACCCCCATCTCCCCCCTTCTTCCCCCATCGTGCCATCGGAACCCTATTGGAGCCCCCGTCCCTGCGCCTCAGTCCTCGCACTACCGTCCCCACGTTGGATCCGCCATCCCCATGCCCCCACCTCCCCCTTCTTTCCCCATTGCACCGCCAAAAGTCTATTGGAGCCCCCGTCCTCGCACCCTAATTCCTACGCCGCCATCCCCGCACCGAATCCCCCATCCTCATGCTAGATCCCCCATCCCCGTTCCTATTCTTTCCTCTTCTAATTTTTGATGTTTGAATTTAAATTTATGATATTTATTTAAATTAATGATGTTTGAATTTAATTTATGCCCGAGATGTGCGTCCCGGCCCTCCCCATTTGCAATGCTGTTTGGTACATTGGAACCCCGGGATTGGATTTGCCTGGATATTCTGCTAGGGTGGTAGGGAGTGCCACCTACATGGATGCCCCGGCTCAGTCCATCTGCATGGGATACGCGATCCGACTGCCTTAGGCGACCTTTGAATAATTGGAGTCCACACCTAAGTAGATGGAGTCGACCCTAAGCTCAAGGACAGTATAATAGCTAGTTTTCTTTGTCATTATAGTGTGCTTGTTTTATTTGCTTTTCATACTTGTCTTGCATTATTTCAATTCTTATATTGCTAATTATCATAACTGTATAATTAATCCATGAATCTATTTATTTTTATTTTTAGAGATTACAGAATGACTACTTCTAGAAGATAAAGTCGTACTGCTAGTCGAGGAGAGAGCTCTAGAGAATAGAGCTCTCAAGGAGAGAGCTCTTGTGAGGCCAGCTCGAATGGTTCTATGGCACCCACACCATTCAGTAAACTCTAATATTTTAAAAATTTTATTTTAGATTATTTTATTTTTTATTATCTAATATAATATTTTTTTATGATATTTTGCTATTCTTGGATTCGATCAATGTGGGGTCACCATTGACCTCACAGTCACATGGAGCAGTGGTCAGAACTCAACCTTAGCGCTGTAGTAAAGGATCTGCCCAGCTTGTGGCACAGCCATCACAACAGATAAGTCAAGCAGTATTAATAAATTTCTTTATTTATTTTAAATTTTTATATTTAGAAGCTTCACATAGTTAGATTTAAGTCAGAAAAAGGAGACCTATGGGTCAAAAGTCAATCTATCCATCTGATGGATGGACCGGAGGTGTAGATACATTGGTATTATCGAATGAGACATATAAAAATAATCCGTTCGAAAATTATAGGAGTATATCGAAATATATCCCTTCATGCTGGTTTAGACTTCAAGCGGAAGGAAGAAGGTATCCAGGGATCAAAATTCAATCTAACTATTCGATGGATGGGCCGGAGGTGTCTATAGCTCTATATCATTGAATAAAATGTGTAAAAATAATCCACTCAAGAATTGAAGGAATATGTTGAAATATATCCCTCCACACTGGTTTAAGTCTCAAATGGGAGGGAAGAGGTATCCAAAAGATCAAAATTCAATCTAACCATATGATGGATTGATCAGGATATCTATTGCTCTGTATCATCAAATGAAACATATAAGAATAATTTATTCGAGAATCGAAGAAGTATATCAAAATATATCTCTTCATGCTGGTTTAGACTTCGAGGAGAGAGAGGATATCTAGAAGGTCAAAATTCAATGTAACCATTTGATGGACTGGTCAGAGATGTTTATAGCTCCGTATCATCGAATGAAATGTTTAAAAATAATTTATTCAAAATCGAAAGAGTATATCAAAATATATCCCTCCATAAAGATTTAGGCTTGAGGCATACCAATTTTTTAGTAAATATATTTACTGAATTTTTTTTTTAAAAAATAACCTATTATTAGTGATGGCTAAATTCATTGCTAATACCGTCACTAACTATTAGCGACGGCTATAGCTTATTAGTAACGGATTACAGCAGTTGCTAATATATTTTTAAATTTAAATTAAAAAATAATTTGAAAATTATTATAAGTGACGGACTTGACATTGCTAATTACTATCGCTAATATTTTATTAGCGATGGTCTTTCCTACCGTCGCTAATAATGGTATTCAGCGATCAACTTTTTTCAATGATTAATTAGCGACGATGTTCTGTCGCTAATAGTATTAGCAATGGCTTTTAGGATATTAGTGACGGCATTTAGCCGTCGCTAATAATTAATTTTCTTATAGTCTCCAACTTTGGACGTATTGGCCTATCTAGCTTCTATTTTCTAAGAATATATATACAAACATAATCTATATCCTAGCCTTTGAGTTGTAGGAGAAACAAGATCTATGGAGGCTCTTTTCTCTTCCCATAGAACTTAAGCTAGGTTGATTTTGATTGATATAAGACTATGCTTAAATGAACAGCTTAATCCATAAATCCCATAAGATTTTCGATGTAATCCTATAGGAATAACCAAACATGCCTTAATATTCAAGCAAACCTTTAGAGTTAACCAAAAACCTTATGTAGAAAAGGTAGTATAAGAGGAGGTGGCAACTAGCCTTGTTTAAAATCATAAAGTTACATTTCAACTTAAGTTGCAGTAGTTAATTTACAATATTCTTATATTTAGAGGAGAGTATAAGGAAAAGAACGGCATCTCCAATAGATATTTCATTGAACATCGTGCAGGCGGACATCAAGTTGAAGTACTTGATGCCCATGGAAATGAGGGTATTTTGGACAAAGAGGTTGGTGTCAAAGTCACTGGTAGCAAGGATCTAGTATATATGGACCTAGGCACCCAAGTGAAGGGAGCAAGGAGTGGTACAAGCCTTGAAGAAGGCAAAGAAGATAAAGGGCGAGCGAGGGGAGAAAGCAGCAGATAGTGGCATGGAGGGCAAAGTGGATGGGGCAGCAGCAAAGGAGAAAACAAAGTGGAGGGTGGAGCATGGGAGCAATCCGAAGGAAGGAATTATGGAGGGAAACTTGGATAAAGACAAGAAACGAGTAGGGTGGATGAGGATAAAATAGTTGGTAAGGTAGTAGAAGAAGCAGCCAACAAGATAGGTACTACGATGATGTCTGAGGAGGAGGTAACCAGCAAGGAGGGACTTGACACTTAAGAGCAGGGTGGGGGAGGAGAAGGGAAGGGTAGAAGGAGGTCTAGCAAGGCATGAGTGGAGAGATTTGATGGGAGATGGATTGGGATGGGGAATCAAAGTGGAGGGAGATGATGACGTGGGGTGGGGCACTAAGGCTTCAATGTGGAATAGAGATAAATTTTTTTAAAAAAATAATGAGGAAAAGAGTTTTTACAGGTATCTCACAAAATCCAACTGGCCTCCTTGAAAAAAAAGGTATTGAGAGGCTGTGGCAACCTTATATTTAATTCGATTCTAATACGAAGAAAAGAAGTTACATCATGCCAAGAGTAGAGCAATTCCTTTTAGGTTTCCGCCTTGGAGAGAGATTTACATTTTTGTAGAATTCTAAATTATCTACTTTTTTCATTGACAAGAATCTATTTATAGTGGTCTCCAACTCCATTTACTCGGAGAACTTCATTGAAAAGTCTACAATCTTCAACTCCAGACCCTTTTCTTCTTTCCCAAATACACGTCTTCCAATTAAATTGACAAGCTAACCAAGAAGCAGGATCCGATACTTTCGAGGGAAAAGCTCTTTTAATTTTGTCCAAGCTTTTAATAACTGGGGTGAGTATCTTAAAAAGAGACATCAAATATTAAGAGAGAGCAGTGAATATTGCATTCGCCAAACCTCCAAAAGAGAAGAATATGCCTTTCCAAGTTGAGAGTTGAGATTCCACCTTTTGCGTCAATAGGATTCATTCTGCTTTAGAGAGCTTGCCGGCCTTGAGGGGTAAGCCAGGGTATGTAAAAGGTAGTGGAGCAAGCTTACCATTTAGCCAACTAGCACATCTTTCTACCTGAGGAGAAGGGTTCCCAATGATCACAACTACACTCTTCGAATAATATATAGAGAGCCTCAAAGTTCAAAGCAATACAATATGATCTTCAAGATTGCTACTCTCCTTTTGAGCTCAAGCAAAGATGAAGATGTTTTGCATACTAGAGAATTTTTGTTTAACCACAAATACGGATTGCCAAGCCCTTCATAAATCTTTAATAGGCTTTTGGCCAAGTATTTATTTATTTATTTATTTTGCTACGTCTTCAACTATTTCATTTTCAGCCTGGAGTCATGAATGCATTTCTTTTCCTTCTTTTACCCTTGGGCTCTTCTGAAACTAATAAATGCACCATTAAAATTAAAATGAGCCAAGCCAGAGCTAGGCTTGGCTTGTGGCTAGAATAAGCTTGAGATATAAATATATAAATAATTTATATATTGTATATTATTCTAATATTATTATCTATTTATATAATTTTTATAAATATTTATTGTGAATAAATATATCATGTAGAATGGAATATTCTTTGACACTATACAAGATGAAGTCTCAAATCATCTTAGTTAGACTCTTACTAGATCTTTTAAACAAAGTATTTGGAGTTGAAGCAGCTAACTCAGGCTCAACTTTAAGCTAGGCGTGACCTGGGCTGGCTCGCTTGTGTTTGTCTCATTTCCACCCATAGCAACATAAGAGAATTCTCAATTCATTTCCATAGGTTGTATGTACGGATGTCACATTAGGTTGGGCCGGCCCTTAACCCACAATCGAGCTTACAAACTTCGTCGACCCAACACCCAGTAGGTTCCAAGCCTAATTTGGACATAGGCCAAATTTGGGGTAGCATTTAATTTATAAGACCCTTAATTTAGCCTAACGAGATCCCATCAACAAAAATTATAGAGGCCCGAGCCCAACCTAAGCGAAGTTGACCAAGCCATGCTAGGCCTAACATGATCCTTTCAACAATTAAACCAATGTTCTGCATTATTCTATCGGTAATTATTTATGTAACTTTGCTTTCTCTGTAGACCACCAAATTAACTTTATCCATAGACTGTTGGACCACCTCCAACTATATGGTTCAAGGTGTACCATATTGTGCCAGATCGGAGATGGTATAAAAATCATATTTGGATCCATATAGGTGTCGTACTGTTCCGTACGTATTGACCCATACCAAGATGTACCAAGATAAAAATAAAAAATAGATCAAGAGTTGTTTTGGTACAAGATGTATACCATATTATATTGGTTTATCCTATACCGAATCGGGAAAGTATCAATATGATAATCTGTACCTAGATTGTGGACCTGAGCCCTTTTCCAGAATAATGCAAAAAAAAAATTTATTTATCAAAATATATCAAAATCAAACTTATTTATCAAATTTCCCCCTACCACGTCACCCCCCATTTCCACAGTGGCATCGTTCCAAAAAAAAAAAAAAAAAAAAAAGAAGAAACGCCATTCCAAATGGCGTCTTTAAAAACGCCATTTTTTTTTAAAAATTACATATTTTTCCAAAAAAAAGGAAAAAAATCGTGAAAAAATGGAAAAATTGGTTTTTTAAAATTTAAAATTAATTAATAAATTAAAATTATAATTTTGATTGAAATTTAAAATATAAAGATTTGAATTTGTAATTCATTAAAAAAATTAATTTAGATTTTTTATTTAAAATATTTTTTAAAAGATGTCAAAAAAAATCTTAAGAAATAAAAAAAAAATATCATAGAAAATAAAAAAAAGAGAAAGAAATATGAAAGAAATAAAAATTTGAAATTTAATTGAAAAACATCATTCGAAATGCTTGTCCTAAAATTTTTTTTTTAAAAAAATTAAATAATAAAAAAAATTATAATTTAAAATTTAAAAGAAATAAAATTTTAGAGATTAATTGAAATAAAAATAAGCATTCAAATTACTTTGTCAAATTAAAATTAATTTATTTTAAAAATATTTAAAAAAAATTAAAAAATAGGCTAAAAAATTTTTATAAAGACATAAAGAATTGAAAAAAAATAGAAATTATAATTGTAATTGAAGAACAAAGTTTATAATTTTTAATTTTAAGAAATAAGAATTATAATTTTAATTGAAATTAAAATTTACTTTTTAAATAACTAAATTAATTGAAATATAAATTTTTCAGAAATATTTTAAATAAAAGAAAAAAAATACGTAATAGAATATCAAAAAGATAGAAATGGAAGAAAACTAAAATTAAAATTTAAAATTATAAAAATTATAAATTAGATTAGAAAAATTATATCATAAAAGAATAAAATTAAATTAAATTAAATAGAATTTCATTTTTAGGGTATTTTATAAATATGACTTAAAAAAATTAAATTTGAATTAAATTTTGATAAAAAAAGAAATACATTAATAAGTTAAAAAATGATGAAAAGTTAAAAAGTTAAAAAGTTAAAATTTTTAAAAAGTCAAAAAAAAATAAGAATTATAAATTTAAATTTTAAAAAAAATAAAATTTTAAAGATTAAGTGAAATAGAAATATTTTTTAAAATTAATTTCTCAAATTAAAATTTATTTAATTAAAAAATTTTCTAAATAAAATATAAAAATCGCCTAAAAAAATTTTATAAAAAGATAAAGAATTGAAAAAAAATAGAAATTCTAATTGTAATTGAAAAACAAAGTTTATAATTTTTAATTTTAAGAAATAAGAATTAAAATTATAATTGAAATTAAAAATAATATTTTAAATAACTAAATTAATTTAAACATTAATATTTAAAAAATATTTTAAATAAAGAAAAAAAATACATAATGGAATGTCAAAAAGATAAAAGTGGAAGAAAATTAAAATTAAAAATTAAAATTATAAAAATTATAAAAAAAATATTTCATAAAAGAATAAAATGTAATTAAATTAATTACAATTTGTTTTTCGGGTATTTTACAAATGTGACTTAAAAAAATTTAATTTGAATTAAATTTTGATCAAAAAATAAATACATTAAAAAATTAAAAAAATGAAGAAAAATGTTAAAAAAAATTTGTAAATTTAATTTTAGAAAAAATATTATTTTTTTAACTAAAGGAAAAGAATACGTAATAGAATGTTAAAAAGATAAAAATGGAAGAAAACTAAAATTATAATTTCAAATGATAAATATTTTAGAATAAATTTAAAAAAATATCATAAAAAAATAAAAAAGTAATAATAAAATAGAAATTATAATTATAAATTTTAAAAAAATATAATTTTAATTTAAATTAAAAATTATCATTTAAATTATTATTTTTATTATTTAATTAAATTTATTAATTAAAAGATTAGAAATAAATAAATTAAAAAAAAAAAGGAGAAAACGCCATAGACAATGGCGTTTTCCCCTCCCCAAACCCATTTTTCCCCTCTTCTTCCTTTTCCCTCTTCTCCTTCTCCCTTCTCCCTTCTCCCTTCTCCCTTCTCCCATCTCGATCTTCTCCGGCGGCACGGCGGCACGACGGCACGGCGGCACGGCGGTGAGGTCTCGGCAGCGGTGAGCTCTTCCCGCTTCTCTCTCCCTCTTCCTCTTTCTCTCTCCCTCTTCCCCTCTCTCTGTTTTTCTTTTAGTCATGCCGGCGGCGGGCCGCGCGTCCCGGCGGTGGGCCGCGCGTCCCGGCGGTGGGCCGCGCATCCCGGCGGTGGCCCCCGGCCCCCTCCTCTCTCTTCCTCTCTCTCTCTCTCTTCCTCTCTCTCTCCCTTCTCCTTGGCCGCCGGCCACAGACGGCCGGCGGCGGGCCGCGCGTCCCGGCGGCGGGTCCCGCGTCCCGGCGGTGGCCCCCGGCCCCCTCCTCTCTCTCTTCGTCTCTCTCTCTCTCTTCCTCTCTCTCTCCCTTCTCGTTGGCCGCCGGCCACAGACGGCCGGCGGCGGGCCGCGCATCCCGGCGGCGGGTCCCGCATCCCGGCGGCGGCCCCCGGCCCCCTCCTCTCTCTCTTCCTCTCTCTCTCTCTTCCTCTCTCTCTCCCTTCTCCTTGGCCGCCGGCCACAGACGGCCGGCGGCGGGCCGCGCGCCCCGGCAGCGGGTCCCGCGTCCCGACGGTGGCCCCCGGCCCCCTCCTCTCTCTCTTCCTCTCTCTCTCTCTCTTCCTCTCTCTCTCCCTTCTCCTTGGCCGCCGGCCACAGACGGCCGGCGGCGGCCGCGCGTCCCGACGGCGGGTCCCGCGTCCCGGCGGTGGCCCCCGACCCCCTCCTCTCTCTCTTCCTCTCTCTCTCTCCCTTCTCCTTGGCCGCCGGCCACAGACGGCCGGCGGCGGGCCGCGCGTCCCGGTGGTGGCCCCCGGCCCCCTCCTCTCTCTCTTCCTCTCTCTCTCTCTTCACCTTGGCAGCCGGCCACAGACGGCCGGCGGCGGGCCGCGCGTCCCGGCGGCGGGTCGCGCGTCCCAGCTTGGCCCCGGCCCCCTCCTCTCTCTCTTCCTCTCTCTCTCTTCCTTTCTCTCTCCCTTCTCCTTGGCCGCCGGCCACAGACGGCCGGCGGCGGGCCGAGCATCCCGACGGCGGCCCCCGGCCCCCTCCTCTCTCTCTTCTTCTCTCTCTCTTCCTCTCTCTCCCTTCTCCTTGGCCGGCGGCCACAGACGGCCGGCGGCGGGCCGCGCGTCCCGGCGGCGGGTCCCGCATCTCGTCCTTGGCCCCGGCCCCCTCCTCTCTCTCTCTTCTCCTTGGCCGGCGGCCACAGACGGCCGGCGGCGGACCGCGCTTCCCGGCGGCGGGCCGCGCTTCCCGACGACGAGCCCCGCATCTCGATGGTGGGCCCGACCCCGGCTGGCGACGGGCCCCGCACCCGATTGGCGGCGGGCCCCGCACCCCGACGGCCAGGGCGGGCCCCGCGCCCCGACGGCCGTCCTCAGCCCCCGCCTCTCCCGACGGTGGGCCCCGCATCTCGATTGTGGGCCTAGACGGTTGGTGGGGCTGCGTGCCCTGACGGCGGGCCCCGTGTGGCGATGGCTTTGATGCGATGGGCTGCGATGACGGTGGGGTCCACGGGTTCCGGTGTTCATTTTTTTATCTCATTAATTTATTTTTATTTTTATCTAATTAGATCCAGTTGTATGTTAAATTTTTAAATATATTGTATTTCATGAAAACGTAGATCCGTCAATTGATCAATGTATAATATTCTACGTTATCCATATAAAATATATATGAAATATATATTTTTATATGGATATCGTAAAATACATACATTGGTCAATTGATTGTCCAGTTTGGACAGTTTGGGAATTGCATTTAATTTTATGAAGTACTGTGGGATTGTATTTGAATTTTCTTGTTTAATATGTTGGGATGAACTGAATTTTGTGTTTAAGTTGTATGGTGTGATAATATTGTATTTAAAAAATAATTTAAAATATATTATCTTATTTTTTTAATACATCTGTGATAATATTGCTTGAGACAGCGTATTATGGCTTACGATCCACGATATCCCGGTCCCCGAGATAGCAGCATTCTTACATTGCAGGAGCACCATCGATCACAGACTATTTTAGATGGCGGCGTAAGCATTACAATCTTATTTACTCTTTAAATTTTTATTTTAAAAATAATGTACGTTATCTAATTATTATATTTTATTGCAGGAGTCCAGACATCTTCGTCTACGACGATCCGATGCAGATTTCTGGAGGACAGAAGACATCCCAGATAGAGTGTTAGATTATTTACGATATCTGAGATTTTATGGAGTATATCGGATCGGTCGTATACAGATGGATGTTGGTCTTATTACTGCTTTGCTTGAGAGATGGCATCCAGAGACACACACATTTCATCTTCCATTTGGTGAGGCGACCATCAGTTTACAGGATGTCAGCATCCTTACTGGACTACCAGTTGATGGAGATCCAGTTACCGGAGTTGATCCCACACTTACCATTCCGGAGTGGCAGGCTTTGTGCTTGCGATTGTTAGGGTTTGAGCCCGACGCACATTTTTTCGATCATTCACGACTCAGGATTGAGTGTTTGGATGATCGTTATCGTCATTTTCATATTGCGGATGATGCACCAGAGGAGATGGTGCAGCAGTATGTTAGGGGTCAGGTGCTGCGATTGTTAGGTGGTGTCCTGTTACCTGATACTTCATCGAATAAGATGAAGTTGATGTTTTTGCCATTATTAGAGGATTTAGACTTCGCTCGTCGACTCAGTTGGGGCAGTGCAGTACTAGCTTGTCTATACCGAGCTATGTGTCGGGGTTCCTATGCTGATCAGAGCGAGATTGGCGGTTATCTTGTATTATTACAGGTACGTGAATTAAAATTTTTAATTTTTAATATTAATTATATTTTACATTCGATATATCATTTATTTAATTTTTAAATTTTGTAGATTTGGGTATGGGAGCGTATGCCGACTATCAGTCCATTACGACGACAGTTGCTCGAGATGCCATCAGAGCAGCAGGATCCTGATGTTCCATTCAGACTAGACGGACCATTAGGATACAGGTATCGAAATATTATTTTTTTTTATTTAAATTTTATTATTTTAAATTTATTTAATATTAGTACATTGTGAAACAGATGGAACGTTGCATTCAACGTTCATCACGTATCGACAAGAGTGGCACGGGTTTATAGGTGCCAGTTGGATACATTAGCTGATACATCTAGACGGGTAAATTTTGAATTTTTTACAAATATCAATTTACAGTATTCATAATCTATTATAATTTTTTATTAATTTTTTTTATTTTAACTATATTATATCAGTTTTTGTGGGAGCCATATACAGATGGGATATTGGCTATACTGCCGCAGATGTGTACAGTTGGACACGACATATGGACTGCTAGGGTGCCACTTATTTGTTTTGATGTGGTAGAGTGGCATCTTCCCGATCATATCCTGCGGCAGTTTGGTCAGACTCAGGGCATCCCAGAGCAGTTTGATACCAGCCAGGGACTTCATCGTATTGATCGACGAGGGAGAGCTCGTATCGACTGGCGTATCAGACATGCACAGTACATCGATATTTGGGATGCACGTCGAGATCACATTGTTCATGGTGATCCTATTTTGAGAGGCCGTTCATATACTGATGACTACATGGCTTGGTTTTTTAGCATTACGGTGCGAGTCATTGGACAGTCTCAGTATGTAGTTTCTGGATACGAGGGCGAGAGTTCTACTGTACGTCTTTTGGTAAGATTACGAAAATTACTTCATGTTATTTGTGTTATATTTTTATTTTATATTGTACACTATACTGATTGTTTTATACTAACTGTTCTATTTTTATTTTATAGACTGATTCTATGTCGGATCTCGTGTTGGACACTCGTCGTGCTTTATCTACGACTGATGAGGACGAGCGGATTCAGATACTGCGGGAGATGGAGAGAACAGGATCCGGAACATTGGTGGCGATTGGTGTTGATCCACATACCGGTGCGCCTTAGTATGGAGCAGTTCGGGCGCCAGATATGAGTTATACGCCGTCACCATATGCTTCACATATGCCATCACCGCATATGTCATCATTTGATGCTGCACAGATGCCACCGCCGTCGGGAAGCGCGGTCCGCCGCCGGCCGTCTGTGGCCGCTGGCCAAGGAGAAGGGAGAGAGAGGAGGGGGCCGGGGCCAAGGACGAGATGCGGGACCCGCCGCCGGGACGCGCGGCCCGCCGCCGGCCGTCTGTGGCCGCCGGCCAAGGAGAAGGGAGAGAGAGGAAGAGAGAGAGAGAAGAAGAGAGAGAGGAGGGGGCCGGGGGCCGCCGTCGGGACGCTCGGCCCGCCGCCGGCCGTCTGTGGCCGGCGGCCAAGGAGAAGGGAGAGAGAAAGGAAGAGAGAGAGAGGAAGAGAGAGAGGAGGGGGCCGGGGCCAAGCTGGGACGCGCGACCCACCGCCGGGACGCGCGGCCCGCCGCCGGCCGTCTGTGGCCGGCTGCCAAGGTGAAGAGAGAGAGAGGAAGAGAGAGAGGAGGGGGCCGGGGGCCACCACCGGGACGCGCGGCCCGCCGCCGGCCGTCTGTGGCCGGCGGCCAAGGAGAAGGGAGACAGAGAGGAAGAGAGAGAGAGAGAGGAAGAGAGAGAGGAGGGGGTCGGGGGCCACCGTCGGGACGCGGGACCCGCCGCCGGGACGCGCGGCCGCCGCCGGCCATCTGTGGCCGGCGGCCAAGGAGAAGGGAGAGAGAGAGGAAGAGAGAGAGAGAGAGGAAGAGAGAGAGGAGGGGCCGGGGGCCACCGTCGGGATGCGGGACCCGCCGCTGGGGCGCGCGGCCCGCCGCCGGCCGTCTGTGGCCGGCGGCCAAGGAGAAGGGAGAGAGAGAGGAAGAGAGAGAGAGAGAGGAAGAGAGAGAGGAGGGGGCCGGGGGCCACCGTCGGGACGCGGGACCCGCCGCCGGGACGCGCGGCCCGCCGCTGGGACGCGCGGCCCGCCGCCGGGACGCGCGGCCCGCCGCCGGCCGTCTGTGGCCGGCGGCCAACGAGAAGGGAGAGAGAGAGGAAGAGAGAGAGAGAGACGAAGAGAGAGAGGAGGGGGCCGGGGGCCACCGCCGGGATGCGGGACCCGCCGCCGGCCGTCTGTGGCCGGCGGCCAAGGAGAAGGGAGAGAGAGAGGAAGAGAGAGAGAGAGGAAGAGAGAGGAGGGGGCCGGGGGCCACCGTCGGGATGCGCGGCCCGCCGCCGGGACGCGCGGCCCGCCGCCGGGACGCGCGGCCCGCCGCCGGCATGACTAAAAGAAAAACAGAGAGAGGGGAAGAGGGAGAGAGAAAGAGGAAGAGGGAGAGAGAAGCGGGAAGAGCTCACCGCTGCCGAGACCTCACCGCCGTGCCGCCGTGCCGCCGGGGAAGATCGAGATGGGAGAAGGGAGAAGGGAGAAGGAAGAAGGAGAAGAGGGAAAAGGAAGAAGAGGGGAAAAATGGGTTTGGGGAGGGGAAAACGCCATTGTCTATGGCGTTTTCTCCTTTTTTTTTTAATTTATTTATTTCTAATCTTTTAATTAATAAATTTAATTAAATAATAAAAATAATAATTTAAATGATAATTTTTAATTTTAATTAAAATTATATTTTTTTAAAATTTATAATTATAATTTCTATTTTATTATTACTTTTTTATTTTTTTATGATATTTTTTTAAATTTATTCTAAAATATTTATCATTTGAAATTATAATTTTAGTTTTCTTCCATTTTTATCTTTTTAACATTCTATTACGTATTCTTTTCTTTTAGTTAAAAAAATAATATTTTTTCTAAAATTAAATTTACAAATTTTTTTTCATATTTTTCTTCATTTTTTAATTTTTTAATGTATTTATTTTTTGATCAAAATTTAATTCAAATTAAATTTTTTTAAGTCACATTTATAAAATACCCGAAAAACAAATTGTAATTAATTTAATTACATTTTATTCTTTTATGAAATATTTTTTTTATAATTTTTATAATTTTAATTTTTAATTTTAATTTTCTTCCACTTTTATCTTTTTGACATTCCATTATGTATTTTTTTTCTTTATTTAAAATATTTTTTAAATATTAATGTTTAAATTAATTTAGTTATTTAAAATATTATTTTTAATTTCAATTATAATTTTAATTCTTATTTCTTAAAATTAAAAATTATAAACTTTGTTTTTCAATTACAATTAGAATTTCTATTTTTTTTTAATTCTTTATCTTTTTATGAAATTTTTTTAGGTGATTTTTATATTTTATTTAGAAAATTTTTTAATTAAATTAATTTTAATTTGAGAAATTAATTTTAAAAAATATTTCTATTTCATTTAATCTTTAAAATTTTATTTTTTTTAAAATTTAAATTTATAATTCTTATTTTTTCTGACTTTTTAAAAATTTTAACTTTTTAACTTTTCATCATTTTTTAACTTATTAATGTATTTCTTTTTTTATCAAAATTTAATTCAAATTTAATTTTTTAAAGTCACATTTATAAAATACCCTAAAAATGAAATTGTATTTAATTTAATTTAATTTTATTCTTTTATGATATATTTTTTCTAATCTAATTTATAATTTTTATAATTTTAAATTTTAATTTTAGTTTTCTTCCATTTCTATCTTTTTGATATTCTATTACGTATTTTTTTTCTTTTATTTAAAATATTTCTGAAAAATTTATATTTCAATTAATTTAGTTATTTAAAAAGTAAATTTTAATTTCAATTAAAATTATAATTCTTATTTCTTAAAATTAAAAATTATAAACTTTGTTCTTCAATTACAATTATAATTTCTATTTTTTTTCAATTCTTTATGTCTTTATAAAAATTTTTTAGCCTATTTTTCAATTTTTTTTAAATATTTTTAAAATAAATTAATTTTAATTTGACAAAGTAATTTGAATGCTTATTTTTATTTCAATTAATCTCTAAAATTTTATTTCTTTTAAATTTTAAATTATAATTTTTTTTATTATTTAATTTTTTTTAAAAAAAATTTTTAGGACAAGCATTTCGAATGATGTTTTTCAATTAAATTTCAAATTTTTATTTCTTTCATATTTCTTTCTCTTTTTTTTATTTTCTATGATTTTTTTTTTTTATTTCTTAAGATTTTTTCTGACATCTTTTAAAAAATATTTTAAATAAAAAATCTAAATTAATTTTTTTAATGAATTACAAATTCAAATCTTTATATTTTAAATTTCAATCAAAATTATAATTTTAATTTATTAATTAATTTCAAATTTTAAAAAATCAATTTTTCCATTTTTTCACGATTTTTTTCCTTTTTTTTTGGGAAAATATGAAAATGCCATTTTGAATGGCGTTTTTAAAAACGCCATTCAAAATGGCGTTTTTAAAGACGCCATTTGGAATGGCGTTTCTTCTCTCTCTTTTTTTTTTTTTTTGGGACGATGCCACCGTGGAAATGGGGGGTGACGTGGTAGGGGGAAAAAATGCCATTCAAAATAGCATTTTTCTCTTTTGCATTAGTTTGGTAAATAAGTTTGGTTTTAATATATTTTGATAAATAAGTTTTTTTTTTGTATTATTCTGGAAAAGGGCCTTGACTTTATCAAAACTATAGCAGTAAAGACTACCTGGGAGCAGAGAGAAAGGTTATGAAACAACTATAGCAACAAAGACTACTTGGAAAATGCTTCCAGCATCGCTATAATTCACAAGTCCAATATAAGCAGAAACATGGCAGTATAGCTCTGGATCTAAGGTTAGTACATGATATATAAGAGAGACTGCCATTTTGACACGTCTATTATCTGAACATACCATGCAATGAATTAACAATCCTGAAACATATATCTGTGCGCTTCTCATGATCAGGCTGCTAACCATTGTAGAAGGAAAATAACTGCTTTAAGTTCAGCAAAATGGAAAACAAAATCTGATCATACAAGTCAAGTCCTACTTGCAAGTGAAAAAACAGTTTGATATAGTTTAAATTTGAACAACATGAGAACACCATCATTTGCATGATAAATGATTTCATTTGTTGTACCTGTTAATACAATTTCTTTCCCCTTCCTTTCTTTATTTCCCTTTACACATTTGGTGGGCAGGATCTTTAGGTTAGCAAGCCATGTATAAAGGTGGAAAATTTTGGTGGAGCTTTAAACGAAAATAGAATTTCTGTTCTGATGTTAGGTATGCTTAATGTCAAGATATCCTTATACATTTCATTTTCAAAATTAAGATGCTCCACTTGAGTCCATGCCAGAATAAAAATCATGGGGAATGTATCCTTTGAAGTGACCTTGAACCAAAACAAGTCATTCATAATAACATTCCAAATAACTACTTAGCTTGCTTAAAGACTTATAATTTAAAAGGACAGATCATAAAATGAGATTATTGTGCGACAAATCATTCGAGATCATCCCACAATCTAGGGCTTGGATCATATGTTACGATCTATTGAACATATGGAAAGGACAGAAAAGATCGAAGCACTTGGCTTATAGAAAAATTATTGACATTGCAGTTGAGCGGTTCCCTACATGAATAAGTATTTCTTTAATGAAATTCCTTTACTATGATCCTGACAGGGCACTTGTATCTTCTGATTACTGCCCTACCTGAAAACCTGCTTGGTTTTTGTTGACCGCAATAAAGCGAAAACTTTGGCACTACCCCAATTCACTTATGAAATTAAAGCAGATGGTTAAACATATCAAAGAAACATCTTACAGAACTATATCAGCTGAATTTTGGCAATCATGAACTGAAAGTCTATATCCTGTGGCTGTATTTGGAGGGTTTCACAGTATCGTATGGAAGCTGTATGGTCATAGTGCAGCTAGGGTAATTGAAGAGGGATCTTTAAATTAATAAATCATAAGGTTCTACAAGTAATACCGTAGTAGGATAATATTAATATTTTTACGCAAATAACAACAACTAGTGGTTACAAATTGTTTAGCAAATACCGTACATATGATGGAGATCCTAAGCCGCCCTTAAGCGTTTACACTAGAGGTGGGCACAAATCAAAATTTGATTAGGATTTCTTCAAATTGCTGATTTGATCTGTAATTCTGATTTGATTAGTATTTTTTCAAATTACTGATTTGATTTGCAATCCTGATTTGCTTAGGATTTTCATTTATCTTCTTCCTCTTCTTCTTCTGTCTTCGTTCTGCATCAGCATATATTATGCATCTAAAAATACTACCTATATGTCAAAATATGTGAAATTGTCCTTATGTATTTAAGATCAAAACTGCATGTTTTAAAATTTTACTTAGCCCCTTATTTCTTGAGGTTTGATAAGATCCCTCCCTCTCCGATCCTATCTTCTACAAATCAATGTGCATGTTGATGAGTTGTCCACTTATTTTTGTTCTACTTCATGGTCTCCTTTCCACAATGGTTATTAGGGACTATTTTAACTACATTAATTTGATATTTTTAATAACTAAACCCTTAATGTGGTCTTAGCTCTCAAGCATGGGGGAGGTCCAAGGATCTTCTCATCAACGGAAAGAATTAGGACAAGCTGCTGCAAATGCAATATCTATCTTCTCGAGGAGAATAATTTATAAATACAAGGGATTAGAAGTATAAAAAAATGAGCTAGAAAATTCACTGTGATGAAGAGGGAACCAAAAAGCTCAACTAAAGTTCAGTAGAGGTTGGTTAATTGCCCGTAGTTCTAAGTTTTAAATAGTGAGGTTAGCCTTACACTTGGTCTCTTTGTCCTTTGCACTCGTATATCCATCCAAGCAACAGTCTCTGTGTGTGTGTGTGTGTGTGTGTGTGTGTTGTTTGGCCATCAGAAATGAGATCAGATTGGAAAGTAAGAGGACCTAAATAAGCTTCCGTTCCAAGCCCAAGCTTGTGATCGATCGTAGGCAAAGTGTCCAAGCCCAATTCTCCATGCATAGCTGATGGCTGTCCAATATCAATCTCTGGGTGTTCCATGCTCACAAAGAGGTGGATCCAACTAGAAAGAGCCTGGTTTGGCACAAAAGCTGAGACGAGAAATTCTTTGTACACCACTCGTGGTGTAGAAAATCCGATATGGAGTGCACCATCTCATCCGATTAGATCACGTAGTCACTACTTTCCAACATGCATTTAATGTCTATTTAATATCCGCAGTTCTACTTTTTCGTTTAAAATTTTGAATGACGAAAATATTATTTTTCTTTCAAAAAAATTATGACACCATGTGCCAATATTATGACATCCTATGTTGAAATTATAATTTTCTGTATAAAATGTCATAAAGAGAAAAGTACATTTTCGTCATTGAAAAAATTATGAAATATTTCAATGACGAAAATATCTCTCTCTTTAGGACATCTTGTAAAAAATTTATGACATCCTATGCAGAAAGTTATAATTTCAATGTAAGATATCATAATATAAATATAGAATATCATAATTTTTTCATAAAAGAAGAAGTATTTTCGTCATTCAAAATTTTAACTGAAAAAATAGAACTGCGGATATTAAATACGCATTAGAAAATAATGAGTATGTGATCCAATCGAATGAGATAGTGTGCTCCATGTTGGATTTTCTACACCGTAAATGGTGTACAAAGAATTTTCCGCTGAGACAATGGTGTCAAGTGTTAGGCTCCGTCTGTTATGTTACTGATATGAATCACTTTTTTCCTTCTTAATGGAATAGAGGAAGCAATAGCCTCCCCTAGATTTATTAATGGCATATATACAAGATAAAATTATACAAGACCAAGACAACAGGAGGACCAATACATAAACATAGCAACAATACTCCCTACCACATACCTCAACAAAATCACATGAAAAAAAGAGAAGAGTCTACTTATGATCTCACTAATGCATAACCCTTGAAGAGGAAGGCAAATCCATAGACACAGAATGCTGCTCCCAAAGCAAGATAGGTGTTGAGAAAGGTAGAGGAGAATCAGATTCTAGAGGGCAAAGCCAATCTTTCTAGTTTCTTCCAAAAATTCTATGAATCTCCGTTGATCTTACATGGGCAAAGAAGGATCCAACTTTTGAAGGATTGGAGAATGTTTTATAAAACAGAGTACACAAACCCTTTCTTGTTTAAGAAGACGTTTGCATCTCTCTCTCCAAGTCTCCCAACAAACCGCAACCATAAGCATGGCTCTCACCTTATTGTCCAAGTAAGTCCTGTTCTTCCTCCTCCAACTTGTCCCAAGGTCAAGAAATGAAGACGGCCTTCCCTTCAATCCTAACTGCTAAAGTGTAGTCCATAGACTATGTGCAAAAGTTTATCTAAAGAATAGATGATTAGTTGATTCCATATTTGAGCTACAGAAGGCACGATCATTACTAATATTCTAATCCTTTTTTGTAAGCACCTCACCTATGTGAAGCTTGTTCTTTTACTACAAGAAAAATCTTTTTTACCGATGGCTATTAGCGATGGTAATTTTATCATCGCTAAAAATTTTTTTTACCATGGCAAATGGGGACCACCAAATTTGCCGTTGTAAAAAAAAATAGCAATGATATTTTTGGCTTTTAAGATGGCTAGTTGCGTCACTAATAAAAAATAATTTTTTTAATTTGGTTCTAGGATTATTAACGACAGCATTTGCCATCGTTAATAACCTTAAACTTTTCCCCCAGATTCCTCCCCCGCCCCTCAGTTCCTATGGTTTTTATTTAATTGCGTGCCCTCATTTTCCCCAACCCCCTCTCATTTTTCCCCACCAGCAACCAACCCTCTCCCCCCAATTTCCCCCTCTCTGAGCCTCCGGATCCTGTTTTCCCCCATCGATGGTTGACCGAATGTCGGATCCCACTTTCCTGAACCTCCGACCGCTTCTTCGAGCCTCCATCCACTGGATCTCGAGCCCCTCGGTCACCTCCCACCTCTTGGTGCCCCGGCTGCCTCCACGAGCCCCCTGACCCACCTCCCCTTGGCTGCCTACTCGAGCCCCCCGTCCATCAGATCTCGAGCTCCTCGACCACCTCCCAAAGCCTCGGCCACCTCCCTGAGCCCCCGATCTACCTCTCCCTAACTGCCTTCGATCCCCCTCTTTCCCCCACCGTTAGATCTGCCTTCCCTGAGCCGTCGGTCCTCTTCTCGAGCCCTGAGCCCTCGGTCGGTCTCCCCAAGTCGTTGGACCACCTCCTCAAGCCGTCGGACCGTCGGCCCCGCCTCCCCCTTTGGATGTGCAGCCGTCGGAATGTCACGTTGCTGACCCACTGCTGGACTAGCATTGTTACCGGAGCCGCCAGGTGATTTTTAGCGACAGCAATGGTGATAGCTCCATCACCATCACCACCACCCGTTTCTACCTTTTTAAATTTTTAATATTTAAAATTATATTTATCTGATTAATTTTAAATTAATAATATTTAAATTTAAATATTATTAATTTAAATATTAATAATATTTAAATTAATATTATTATTAATTTAAATAATATTATTTAAATTAATATTATTATCGAGATGTGGAACTACTTTGGGAAGCTTTTCGGTGAAAGTAGCTCTATTGCCTTCGATGGGAGGGGTTTGAGATTAAGCTACCGCTGGATCAGTTCTGATCTGCTTATCTACTCCAGTGGCGATCGAAGCAGCTTGATAATTGGAATCTAGACTCTAGGTCCGGTCCGAAGTCCGAAAAATTTTTTCGAACCAAACTCAAAGAGGGGTGTGGCCTGGCCCACCCCGTCCCTTCCAGCCCTATTTGCAATCCCACTCGGTACTTTGGAACCTCTAGGATGGAATTTGCCTGGATGCCATGCTGGTGTGCTCGCACGGCCTAGTCATCTGACACGCTCTAAGTCTGCATCCCGCATGTCCTAATCGTCCCCATTTGCAATGATGTCCTTTACTTAGAAATTTAGTATTTTAAAAATTTTAAAAATATTGTATTGCATATAATGATAGACCCATCTTTACGAGTCTTATGGTTGCGTTCTTACTTTTTCTGATGATGATTCAAACTTAATTAATGGATGTTGAAGGAAATGACTCCACAGATTGCTATGGGTTTTTTTTTTATTCCCATATGATGTCTAAAATCTGATGGGTGCCGATAGATTTTGCTTGCTATATTTTTATGGTTGCCTTTTTATTTTTTTTTGATGATAATCCAAACTAAGTAGATATTGAAGGGACTGGAAAGATAAATGTCAAATATAACTAATCAAAATTTCTAAATCTGTAAGAGCCTCGTGATGTAACCGATGGCTTCATAAACCACCACAACCTCATCATGATCTAATTAATTATGTACAAGTACGTAACATCTCCAATTCTTGACTAACTCTTCATGCATCATCAAAACAAATAAGAGAAAAATCAAGAGTCATCAAATATTAACAAAAAATTCGAACTTATACTTCTATGTATATGGAACTTTTCATTTCAAGTCTATTGGGATTTGGACCCCATCAAGTATATGGAACTTATGACTCCTATCTAAATGAGGCGTTGTGGAAAAAAAGAAAACTGGTGTCACCCATCTCAAAACATGAAAAAAAATGAAACAAGATGTGGCCATCTAAATACGTGAAAAACTTCTCTCTATTTCTTCTCTATAATTAAGTTCTAATGTTTAAACCCCAGTTGATTCCTTAAAATTTTAGGATTTTCTTAAAATTTAACCTATTGATGTATCTATAACCTAGAAATTTTATATTTAATTATTGTATATACTTTTTTAACATTGTCCTTGATCTACGGTAGATGACGCACCACAATAAATTTATCTCTAGAGCCACCAACCGATGTCGATCTTCCATCAAGGAGATTAGATGTTATGTAAGATTGTTAGTTAGCATCTGCAATGTATTAGCAAAAAAATGATTCTCATCTAGCAGTATAAGATAATATGTTGGTCTGCATAAAAAAGAAAGAAGCATAAAAAAAGTATTACCTTTATGCCAGCATGGCCACAAAGGTAGAAGTCAAACTCCATCGAGTGACAAATACTTGTATCAACTACAGTTCCTAAACAAACCATTATAACATTACTTTTTGCTCCAAGCATATAAAATATCACATTACTTTTATGAACATGGTACAAAGTTAAAATATCATGATATACAGTTAAATAAATATGATATATTATTATTTTATTTTGATACATAGTTAATTGAATATGATATATAGTTATTTTTATTTTTAGAGATTATAGATCATATCTTCTTGAGATCAGAGCCATCACAGTCGAGGAGAGAGCTCTAAAGGAGGAGCTCTTATGCAGCCAGCTCGCATGGTTCTGTGGCACACATACTATGTGGTAAATTCTAATACTTTAGATATTTTTTTTATATTATTTTATCTTTTATTATCTAATATAATATTATTTATAATATCTTAATACTCTTAGGTTTAGACATTGTGGGGTCACCAGTAAGGCTGGAAATGGGCTCGGACCAGCCTGATGGGCTTTGGATTGGTCCGACTATGGGTCAGACTTTGGGCTTGGCCTGAATAAAATCAGGTCGGATCTGGGCTTAAAAATATATCCCATTTTCTTTTTGGGCCGGGCTTGGGCTCATTATTGGCCCAACATAGGCCCGGCTCGGGTTCGACTGCAACCTGACTACAAGGTACAGTTCTTATTCTTTGTTTCTCCAAAAGGGGTGCATCATTGGGTTGGCTTGGTCGGGCGGTGAAACTCTATAGCGGGACCAAGAAAGGCACCCATGGGCAGCAATTTTTCTTTGAAAGACTTCATCAGAATAGGGGAAAAAAATTAAGAAGAATGAGGAACCAAGATGGGATTGGATCTAAAGGGTGGGTAGGGAGAAAAGGGATTGGTTTCTTGCTTGCCTTAAGGTTGACTTTGCCGAAGGATTTATGGGGCAGATGGGATTGGCCATTGTTGCAACGATATAAGCAGTGCATTGACTCTTCCTTGATTACCTTGGACCCCTTCTCGGTCTCACAGTTGACCTCGATTCGATCGGGCTCGTGGATCTTGTAATAGGAGAGGATGCCATCCTGGAGGATGAACCACGAGGGCTACCACCCCTTGCCAAAATTGACCCATTTATGGAGGATCCCAATGATCTCGTTGTCGATGATATCATTAATCTTCACCTCTCGATGGTCCCTGTTGCAAAGGAGGCCGGCCTCGCATAGTGACGGCGGCAGAGCCATCATGGACTGGGAGGGGGTGGAGGAGTTGGCAGAGATGGAGGTGCCGGAGATAGTCTTGAAGGTAGTCTCAATGGTAGTAATGGAGGATGAGGCGAAGGAGAGGGAATAGACGGGTATGGGCTATTGAAAATTATGTCTCAAAGTCAATCATCAGCTTGTTGACAGTTGAGCTCATATTTATAATTGTATATGAATTTTAATTAATAAAAATTATTTAAATTTTTTATCATAAATTGTACATCTTCTTTTATGAACTCCTATATTGTGATGAAGTCTTTAGGACTATTTTAAATTGATAAAGGATGATTTATCATTTAGTCCTTAACATGTTCACGACCAAATGATATGCTATTATTAGGATGATAGCTATATCAAGTGTAGGTTATTGTGTGCCATATAGATTGATTGTCTTCTTAACTAAAGAGTGTGAAGACACTGATATGGCATGCAGGTGAGATGTAGGAGTATATCACACTGAACGTGATCCAAAATTCTTTCAATTTTGTACCGAATTTATCCAAATTTTTTTTAGAATTTTTATGAATTTTAGAGTACACATTGTGCATCCTTTGCTAGTGATCCATGCATGAAAATATGGAGGAGGTGCTCAAGAGTTGGGCGCCCCTTAACTTGCCATGTTTGGATAAGCCTTGATTAGGTATTTGACCTAGACAAGGACTCTATCATATCTCTCTGTATAAAATGAGTTTCTTCATAAAATTTTAGGAAAAGACAGAGATTTGAAAGATATTTATGCCATCCAAAAATCAGAGAGAAAGACCTTTGGGTCGTGGAGATATAAAAGATGTAAGTTAGGATGTTTAGAGAGAAAAACGTGAAGAAGAAGAGGGTCTTCTTCTAGGATTTTTTGTTTTCATATCTTTCCTCCCTCCATCTTGAGTTTTCTGAGAGCATCTCAGATTTGAAACTCTTTCTTTTACTTTCCATCTTTGGAAGAGTCCAAATCAAGAAGAAGGAGGCACCTGATCAACCATCAAAGAAGGATCAGCGCAGTACTAGCATACTGTGCTGATTTTCTGAAGCAGGACTTCTGATCGAGATTCGTGGGCTCATGTGGACGACTCCTAGAGGTCGGATGCATGTGCGGCTTGCAACATCATCCTTAAGCTCGGATCGGTGAGGTTAGAGCGTCTAACTTGCAAGGTAATAGATCTGATCTATTGTTTAATACATACATTAGATGTGGTATATAAACATGTTGATATGATCAACATGTGGTTCATGCTATATTTATATATTTTAATTTTTGATTTAATGCTATGTAATAATCATGTAATAAGATCTTAGATCTAGGGATTCTCTGGTTTTAGAAAATAAATTTTGATTTATTTTAGTCTTCCGCTGTATGATCTTGAAAAAGTTTCAAGATCTAACCCTGAAACCCTAGATCTGGTTCCTACAGTGGGTGCTGCCTTCTTTGGCGTGTGAGATTAGAGGAGATCTAACTTCTCTTGGATGAGAGACCTAGATTAGATCTAGGGTTTCGGATGAAAGGAAAATAAAAGAAAGAAAATAGTTCTCTTTCCTCTTTTCCACCACCACATCCTCCTCCTTTGTCTTTGATTTTGGTAGAGTCAGAGAAATCCGAAAAAAGGTGCAGATCAGCCATCAATAGCATCTTCACGTGAGCTAGCACTTTCGAGGAGATTGATCAGTCCAGGACTTCGAGTGGATAATCCATAGAGGCTAGACACCTTGTGCTGCTGCGAGCAAGCAGCAAGATCTGAGATTCAAATGCAGTGACCTGCTATCCATACTCAGGTGATGGATTTAGAACTCATACTTGATATAGATATGATCTATGGTGTAGATGTGATCTACTTGTGCATGTTCAGATATGATCTTGCATGCAGATTTTTATTTTTTAAATCTTATATATGCAATATAATATATTATAGATCCTAGGATAGGCATTTAAGATTAGATCTAAAGCATGTTTATTAGATTAAATAGTTTAATATGATCTATCTTTCGCTTTAAATTTTTGAAAAGCATGCTTGAAATGCCTGTCAGTTTTTTTCAGTGGTATCAAAGTCTAAGTTCATTATGACATGATATATGTGCATGTATAGATCTGATTTTTATTATTTAGATTAGATTTAAATAGTTTTTATGTTTAGATCTGATTTTGATCTGTCTTATATGTGATATGATTAGATTAGATGACCCTATTAGCAAATACTCTGATTGGGTTTATCATTAGGCCGTCCGATCATAGGAGCAAGAAGAGTTTAAAGATCCTCTCTTTCCATTCGATGGGGCACTCTTATGATGTGTAGGGATGCCATATGATTACATTCCATAATAAAGAATGTGAAAGAAAAAACTTATTTTTCTGCAAAATCTTAGATCTGAAAATCCTTGATTTTATTGTATGTGACACAAATTATATGAGAAACATCTAATCTTTGTGATTAAAATTATTTTAATCATGAAAAATAAAATCTAAAATTATAAAAAATTTAGATTAGATCTAAAAATTTGTTTATAATTGATTTTATTTCTATTTATGTAAAATTTTTTAAAATTAAAACTTTGTAAAAGTTACTGATACATCTGCTGAACCAACTCAATTTTGAACTAAGTCGACTCAATCCTTTGGTTTAGTCGACTTAGTTTCAAACTGAGCCAATCCAATTGCAACAGGCGGATGGAATAGGTTACTGTTCATTTACAGTAAGTCGACTAAGTCATAGACTTAGTCGATCTACTGTAGTGAGCCAGCTCAATCAAGGGGTGAGCCGACTAAGTTTCAGAATAAATTTTTTTTTGCATAAAATGATGTAAT
This sequence comes from Elaeis guineensis, assembly GCF_000442705.2. Taxonomy (NCBI): domain Eukaryota; kingdom Viridiplantae; phylum Streptophyta; class Magnoliopsida; order Arecales; family Arecaceae; genus Elaeis; species Elaeis guineensis. Next base: position 29,446,552 of record NC_025993.2, on the reverse strand, counting down.
TTATAAATTAAAATTATTTCAAACCCAACCTAAATCTACATTGATAACATACTTAATTGTGATTAAGAGTTGAATTATTTAGATCTAGAATTGTAAATTAAAGATCTAATGACATTACATAAAACATAGGGGCATGGATTAGCTCAAATCAAGTCCTTTTAATTGGGTTAGACCTAAGGTTAGAATCAAATGGACTAAATAGAGAAATTGATTAAATTTAATCAAAAGTTGAATTAGATTAAATCAAATTTTTTTTAAATCCAATATAATAATTGTAGTTGGTCAAGTCTATATCTTTGATTAGATCAGATGGACCTTGATTATAGATCAGTGGTCGAGTCTGAGTCATTAGGCTAATCAAATCGAAACTAATTAACCAGTTAGTGTCTAAGATAAGTTTGGCAGTCTTGACTGGTGGTCATTAATTGGAAGCAACTCACCTAGATTGAGTCTATGGCGAGTTAATGGCATATTCCTCCCACCGATCTTACTTATCTGACCAATATGGTAAATTATATTTTGATTAGATTGCTAAATGATTCGAGTTGACCTATGTTGTTAAGAAAATCAGTATGACTGATTTAGGTGCCTCGGACTAGCTTGTATCTGGTCTTCTTTGATCTAACTTAGTGAAGTCAGTAGGAGGATTATGATTAGCTGGTTAATCTCTTCTCTTTTCTTAAAATATTAACAAAATCTTCTAAATTATTAGGTTTATAATATTAAATAGTTATGAGGAATAACTAGATCATAGCCTCCCATTAAGTTGAATGATAATGGGTTCAATAGTCTGATAATCATTAGAGGTGCAAACGCCTGATGCTTATCTGCTATTGGAATTATCATTCATAATATGATGATTTAGATGTGTCTCTTTGACCTTAAGGGATGGATCCATCCTCTCAGCCCTCTTTGACCTCAAGGGATGGCTCAGTGCCACCGAAGGGGAGAGTAGGAGCTAGATCATAGGATTCGGCCACAGCTTCTACCCTCTAGCAGCTCGATAATCTTCGTGGACGTCCTCTTCTCAAGGCTTGACGATCCAGACGTGGGCTGATGCACATGTAGAGGAGGTCGTGAAGAGACTTTGGAGCTAGTAACCTTAGAGCTTCTGAGATACCATCCGCGATATGATCGTTGAGATTCTTTAAGACCCATATTTGAGCGATCAGCTGGACTCATTGTCACATCTATCATAGTAGATAAGTCTATTAATAATTTTTTTATTTATTTTAAATTTTTATATTTAGAAGTTTTATATATTTAGGTTTAAGTCCGAGAAGAAGATCTAGGAGATAAAAATTTAATCTAACCATTCAAATGATGGGGCGTGGATGTCTATAGCTCCGTATCATCGAATGAAATGTGTAAGAATAATTTATTAAAGAATTGAAGTAATATATCAAAATATATATTTTCATACCAACATATACACTTTCGTATCAAAACTCATTGATAATATTTTATTTTTCTTCATTACAGAATGTTAGGATATTTGGCTCTCATCCACCAACTACTAAAGAGGACGTATAGGAGCAGGAGGAGGATGAGGAGGATGACGAAAAAGATCTTACATAATTTTTTTTGATATGTATGTAATTTTTAAACTTATAAAGCAGTATAAATTTATAAAGTTATATAATTTATATTTTTAATATAATATAATTAATTTTTTATTTATGATTGTATTAAATAATTATTATTTTATTTATAATAAGTTTTAAAAAATAATTATAAAATAGATTTTAAAATATTTAATTATAATTTTTTAAAAAATAAAAACTATTAGCAACGGTATTAGTGACGGCTCTACCGTTACTAATAGTTTTTTTAAATTTTAATTAAAAAAATAAAAAAAACTATTTACAATGATAGCTTAATTTTTTAATATTATAATTAAAAAAAATTAAAAATATTAGCGATGGTATTTGTCGCTAATACCATCGCTAATTATCATTATTAGCGATGGAGGAATTGCCGTTGCTAATAGTGATAATTAGCGATGGTATTAGCGAAAAATACCGTCGCTAATAATGATCATTGCTAATAATGATAATTAGTGATGATGTTATTTTTATCGGATCTTTAGTGACCATAAAATGATCATTAGTGACGACTACAAAATGATTATTAATGATAGTAATTAATTATTATTAATAATCTGATTTTGTATAGTATTTGTAGCTAACCGCATAAAGATATTGACCTTCTGAGGGACTATGATTTTTCAAAATATTTTTTTTTAACTACTGTTATATATAAAATGAACAATTCCGTCCTATCGCCCACTTTTCTATTTTTTTGAGCTGAACGGTGACAGAGATCGCCACCATTTCATTAGCATACTAAAAATGACAAAAATCTTGTAGCATGAGAACTCTCCCAGTACCAGTGAGAGATCATCTAGTAGTTACACAGTAAACTCCCCTATCTCTCTATATGCTTAAAAACTAGAAACCGGCATCATGCAGAGTATTATCCCCTTTTCAATATTAAGGAGATAGAAAATAAAAATTTAGAGCATCATACCACAGGAGGGCAAGTGAGTAGAAGAACATCACAGTCTGAGCACCAAATCATCAAAGAACTCACTGCTGACAGGCTTAAGGAGCAGACGAGGTTACAACAGGCTGCATTAAATGCTAAAACAGAGTGGAGGGCAAAGATTCGATGTTTTTACCGTTAATTTTTTCATTTACTAAATAAGAACTTTGCCTATAGATATAAAATGGTATTAATCCAAAAATGTATAACATAATAATTTCTGAATAATGATTCTATCAAATGAATCCTTAAATGAAATTATCTTTCTCTTCCTGTTATATTAGTTGATAATAGCCTCATTTTTGTCTGAGGAAATTGTTGGGAACCACTTGGCTGGTAATAGCCATTGTAGCAAACATTGTTTTATGATTTGCCAGTAAATGGTATCTCTGTGTTGTTCAAATCTATGATGGATCTATGCTGGGGCTGTCCCTTATCGTCTTTTTTGAGTATGTGTTGAATTTTAAATTAAATAGGATAAGTTCACATCAAATTCAAGAAATTCTATTTTGGATGGCAATTCAAACCTATATCGAATTAGGAGCTAATTATTTTAAGAATAACAGTTTGAGTCTAAATCAACTTCTCTAATATATATATATATATATATATATATATATATATATAGTAATCTTAAATGAAGAAAGATAATTGAGTGTCCTAACGATCTGATATATTTTGAAGATTAGAATTTGTGAGGTAATTTTATACTCAATAATTTTTAATTTTTTTTATAATAAAATTTTTATCTTGTCTCTGTCTACGAACGTAGACTGATAAACTGAATCATATAAATTTTATGTATTTTTATTTTTCTATTATTCTTCTCTCTTTCTTTTTCTTTTTTTCGTTGTTCTTTCTGCCTGTTGCAACAGCTCATTCGTTCAATATCTATGCTGATAAGTTGTCTCACGTGCTGAAAGTAAAAAAATATGCTCATTTGGTTTCATATGAGCCCAGCTCATTGGTACTGGGTCCATCGTATCTCCTGGTTGTAGACAATTATTTATTTTTGGGGTTAGGCCTTAATAAGTAGTGCGATAGCATTTACAAGGGTGATTCTTAGCTACTGTTGTATGTCAGTATATCTGCAAAATTTTGCTATAAAATTTTATTTGAGAACCAAAGCAGTGACAAAACAATAAATTAAGGACGTTCTTGATTGTAGCAGTGTGATGATACATGGCACTACTTGGGGAGAACTCGAGATTGCGGTGTACTGTTTGGCATATAAAGGATCGACTAGAATAGTGGAAGTGGACGTCTCTCTTAATGATTGGTAGATTAACTCTTAGGCACACTTCCAACCTACCAAATAGGGAACTTAGTGACTTCTAGACTAGTCATCCTAAAAGTTGACCAGCTGATGAGGGATTTCTTATGGGGGTCATTCAATTAGTGGTCTTGGTATTCTAACCCTTGTTCCTCATCAGCAGGCCTGCCTGGCCAAGCATGCCGTAGAATTTCTATAGAAGCCAAGTAGTCTTGATGAGGGCGATATATAGGGATGAGGATGGTAGTAGTGCTCTAGTTTTTTCAAGCTTGGCCTTTTATTTGGAAAGCAGTGAGGCCATTCATTGAAAAAGTGACTCCAAGAGTGAGGCCATTCATTGAAAAAGTGACTCCAAGTAATAGATGGAGGCCCGACAACAAAAGATCTATCAATGTCCTTCATGATCCATGGTTCATAGCTTATCCCCTCGCTCAGATTCCCATGATTGTCGATTTTGGCATATTGGAGAACTTGGGAGTTGTAGATCTCTTTGTAGAAGGTGAAAGGAAATGGGATATGGAAATCATTACCTAGATTTCTTGTGAAGATTAAATCAAAGAAAATACCTCCATTGCGATCCCCTTCTCCGAGTGCCCAAATAGGCCAGGTTCGGAAGGCTTAATTGGTTATAAAGGAAAATCTAAGAACTTATTATTGGATTTCTAGGTGATTAGATATGCAGATTTTTCATCTCATGAAACTATGCAGCGGAAGAGTAAGATTAAAATAATTTTAATCATATTCATGCATGGATTTAATCATTTAATCATCCAAAGATCTTTTCTAAGCATGCTATGAAATAAATATTTTAGATATGAAAGGAAATCAAATACAAACAACAAGAAGAATCGGTAATCAGATCATCTACCTGAAATGCTTTTCCTTCTTCTTGTCAAATCAGATTTGTCGGATGTCTCAAGTTTTTGTTGTAGCCATGCAATCACCCAGCCTCTTCTAGTATCCACATGGAGATAGCCTGATTAAAGCATCGAGGCTATCAGAGTGCAAGCACCTTGCAAACCTCACTTCTTGACTTGGATCTGAACTTCTTCTAGAACTCGAAGAAGAAAAGCTGCTCGAACTCTTCATGCAGATTTGACAGAATCTTTCCAGGATGCCAAGAAAAGTAGAGAAAAACTTTTTCTTCTTCTCTTCTCTAAACTTTCTTTAGATCAGATCTAATCTGAGGAAAAGGTAGGGCATGAAGAGGAAGAAAGGAGAAAGGAGGCATGGAGATGGGAAGGCTTGCTATAAGGAGTCTCATGTAGGAATCATCATGCATGCACTATTTTATGCCTCTTTTTATTTTTGTCGCACAAAATCCAACTCCCAATGCCCCAAAGAAGATAAGAACTAATCCTATCTAAACTCAATTCAAATTAGAATTCAAATAGGATTGGTTCTTATCCAAAGAGAAAGGAGAGGCGCCAACTTGCACCTCCTCTCCCTTTCACGTGTACGAAGAGGAGGGGCAGCATTTTCAGTGCCCCTCCCACCCCTTTAGTCGGCCAACAAGAGAGAGAATCTCAAAGAATTAAGGGCTTAGGCTATCTTTTTCAATTTGATTTCAAATTGGGTTCAATTCGAATCTGATTCGAATCCAATTCGAATCAAATTTGAAAATACTGTCAATCCTAATCTAATTAAGATTATAATCCAAATCCAACTTGAATAATTAAACCCAATTAGTCCTAAATTAAATCAAATCTAATTAAATTAAATCTAATTTAAATTAATTAAAACTTGATCCATAATTTAATTAAGTTCAATTACATTGCAACACTTGCAATTAAGTCCTTTTGCTAACAATTAGCGGTTATATGTAACCTTTACATAATTAGTAATTTTTTAATTCAAACCATCAATCCAATTGATAATTTGATTATAATCCAAGCTATTGATCAGATCAAGCTTCTTTTGTGTGTGACCTCTCAAATTCTATTCTGTCTGGTAGTGAGATATACCATGATCTCCATCATAGTATTATCAAAATTTCTTTCGATAGGCTGGAATAATTTTAACTCATTTCAACAAGGATCATTGATCCAAAAATGATCCTAGTGAGTTCTCACAATCTATCAGTGAGATCTAACAATATGTAGTGACAATCCAGCAGAATAGAAAGATGAACTCCTTGGTGTAGTTACCGTATGATCGAGTTCTTTTATCAAGAGTCCCGACAGAATGCAAATCATGAAAACTCGTCAAATCCTAAGCATCCGTCATATGCAAGACTTAATTAGCTTGAGTCTAATCATGAATCCTATAAAAATTTCTTTCTATTATCACACTGTTATGGCCACAGACTTAAGGACATAACCTCTTAGGTCACATAGGACTACTCCTCGATTAGTAAGATTGATAGATCTCCTATAAGTACACACCCTACTCCTACAACGAGCATATTACAACCAACGAACACCATAAGATCCCAAATGGCTAGGGACCATATTTATGTATTGTCAAACTACAGCAACCCCATTATGAGCAGTTGAGGCACTGCAGGTCTAAGAACTACTCACACAACTACAGCATCGAGATAGTTATTAATGAGTGAGTAGATATCCAAGTGACTTTTCGTTGTTGGTCATGCTCTGTATTATTATTTTCTAACAACTACTTACACTCTCGCTCCAGTATCCCTACACTGTAGACTCGAGACTCGTCTATCTGAAAGAAAAGTGTCCATGCATCGATCTTGACAGATCAATCACCATCCCCATAATGATTCAATGATCGAAAGCAATTCAAGAGTTAATCTATAATGACACATCTCAAATTCTTAACTTTTGAGAATATATGTCATTGTCCATTAACTACTCGGATAATTTTAAAAAATATTACTCTAGAATAAAAATAATTATCTATTTTATTAATTTTTATAAATCAAGTATAAAAATATATCTTGAAATTAATATAATGTATCGGCCAATAATTGATTTTTCAGGTCATACATCCAACACTTGTGCAAATTGTTGGCAACCCCCCTCCTTTAGATGGTCAAAGATGCTGCATGGACCTGGAATATTCAGATTTACTCGAGGGTTTCTCTTCTCTTCTATTTTGGAAAGTAGCTTAGGGATGTCTTTTGTGCTAAATTGTATTGTATTAGCCCTCATTATTACTAGTGTGCAGGGATAGATGAGATTGTTAGCCATGCTCTCCTACATTATGTGAGAGCTCATAGAGTGCAAAAATTACCTTGAGTTGGGGAATCATTAGAGCTCCCCTGTAGTCTTTAGATTCTTTGTTAGGGTACCTAAAGGAGGAGCTACAAAATGATCTAGAGGTTGGTTGTGTGATTAATTATTACATGTTACATCATCTATTGTTGACTCTATGATTGATTTTGATGATTACAAAATATTGAGTGATTATAGTACTAATCATGTGTTCATGAGTGAATATAGGATTTTTTAGATACTTAAAATGAAAAAATTATTTATAATAAAAATCTTCTTGAAAGAATGATGACTAATGGTCAAATAGGACTCAAACAAGAAGTTTTTGGAAGTCTAAATGATATAAAAGATCTTAGATATCAAGGTGGAAGAAGTCTTTAAAAGTTGAAGTCAAAAAGTCACTTATGTAGAAAAATATGCAGAAATTTTTAGTAGGCTATCATCTGAGTCGACTCAAATTTTATCTAAATCGACTCGAGTTGAAACAATGAAGAAAAATAATTTTAGCATACAAAAATTTTAGCCAGCATGCCTTTGAGTCGACTTATGGATTATTCGAATCAACTCGAATGTAGAATGACAAAAAAATAAATTTTTAGAATAAAAAAATTTATCGGGTCGAGTAGATGCTTGAGTCGATTCAAATTAGTCGAGTCAAGGTCTCAAAAAATAATAAAGAACATGATTTTTGGGATAAAAATTTGAAGCAGATTCACAGACTAGTCGAGTCGACTCGAGGCATAGTCGAGTCGACTTGAGGCTCAAGTCAAGCTCAATTCGAGTCGACTCGAATTCTAATAACTAGTTCTGTAAAATTTCAAAAATATGTAGAATTATTTTTAACAACTAATTTTTACTTTTTAACAGCTAGAAACGGCTAGTTTGACTTCTAAAAAGGATTTAAAAGCTTCTAAACTTAATGAAGAGCTAAAAAAAATAGATTAAAAAGAGAAACACATCAGTTTATATAAAGACCATTGAATATTCTTGAGAGAAAAAAAAAGAGGAATTAAGTGCAAAATTGTGAGTGTGCTTTCATGAAAAATCTTCTTCAACTTCTTCTATATCCTCTCAAGCTTCAAACAAGAGAAGTTCAAGCTTCAATCAAGCAAATCATTAGCAACTTCTTCGAGCTTAAAGAATTTACTTTTATATTTTTATTTATGCTAAAATTTTATCTTCTTGTATTTTTATTTTTTTTTACAAGTTTTTTTAAAGAAAACAAACTTGGAGATAGGTCGGTCTAAGCCCGTAATTAGACATTATAAAGATTTTGATTGATGATCTTAGAAAATCAACTGGATTATTAGTGAGCTTGAAAAACTAATGATGTAAAGATTTTAATTGGTTGACCTAGGTTAAAACTAATTAGATTTGTTTGTGAGTCCAGAAAAATAAATATACTATAATCAAGGGAGGGTTATAGTGAAAATTCCAAGAAAAGCTTGGAGAGTAGATGTAGATACGGATTGCATTGAACCACTATAAAATTCTTTATATTTATATTATACTTTCTCTTGTTCTATTACTTTACTTATCTGGCATGCTTTGAATTTAGCTAAGCATAGTTTAAATCTTGTATAGTCATTTGTATATCTTAATTCTACTGCTGCTCATATTGCATATTCACCATAAATACTCAAGTTAGTTTATTTTGAAGTACATACTTGCCTTAAGATTCAATTTGACTAAAATTTTTAAAGAATTCAATTCACCCTCCCTCTTGGGTTGCTACCTCTGGCCAACAAATGGTATCAAAGCAGGTGTTCTAATATTAGTTGTTGACCTAGCGGTCAAGAGTCAAAGATCTTGCAACTCAAAATGGATTCTTTGTTTAATGAAGACCATTTTATAGACATGCCACCACTATTTAATGGCACAAACTATACCTATTAGAAAGCATGCATGCGTATTTATATTCAAGCACTAGATTATCAACCGTGAAAAGTTATAATTAATGGCTCACATACTCCCATAATTAAAGTAGATGGTATTCATTTTCTTAAACCCGAAGCAGATTGGGATGTGCATGACATGAAAGAAATTGAGCTAAATGCCAAGATCATGAATTTACTTCATTGTTCATTAGATATAAATGGGTTTAATGCAATTTCTTCATGTATTTCAGCTAAATAAATTTGAGAGAAATTGGAAACAACTTTCGAAGGAGCAAATCAAAGAGAAACATCAAGCTTCCAAGAAGAGAAGGAAGCTCACCCCAATGTTTGCCTTATGGCTCATGAGGATGGAAAGAAAAAGAAGAAGCAAAGAAGAAAGAAAGCATCAATTAAGGAGAAACAGAAAAAAAAGATGAGAAAGAGGAGTGTATTTCAAATCCTTGCCTCATGGCAAACAATGATGAGGTAACACTTGAAAATTCTTTCGAAATTTTGTTGAACTATTTGAAGCCTTCAATGAATTAATAGATGAATTTAATAAATTAAGGTTGAAAAATAAAGAGCTCAAAAAGACAAATCTTCTTTTAATGGAAGAAAAGAATACTTTAGCTAATGAAAAGGAAGAATGTTTTAAATTTTAAAAATTATTGTCTAAAGAAAATATTGAAATGAAGGAGAAATACACAAATCTGAAATCTATCCTAAAAAAAATAAAAATCTTCAAAAAAAAAAGAAAGAGCTTGTGGAAGAAAAAAGAAAGTTAAGAAAGGAGATTTAGATTTTGAAATCAATAACAGAAAAGTTTACTCTTAGTTTTTAAAATCTTCAATCAATGGTAAATAATAGTAAGGCTATTTTCAATAAGACAAAAATTGATTTTAATTCTTTAAGAAAATAGCAACATACTAAAATTATGATCATAAAAGCTTTATTTAAAAATCATTCTATTAAGTGCTTTAAATACAATCAAACTGGCCACAAAATTTTTGAACGTAACTTTAAAAGAATTGGCCATACATTAGTGAAACAAATTTAGGTTCCAAAAGAAACTTTGAGCACTAACTCCTGTGGATCTAAGAAAGCTTAGATATAAAAAATTATAAAATAATTTTATAGGTATATCAAGAATCCAATGGAGTAAAAAAAAAAATTTTTTTCGATGGATATCTTGGAAATAAAATTGGATGGGCAATAATGTTGCTTGGTAAAAGCTAAACATTTCTTACATCATACTATCACTAATTTCTGATATTATTTTGCTTGAATGATTGATATTGATGCTTCATATGTATGCATGATATATGATTTCTCATTACTGGTTTGAATATATTAATAAATTTGTTCTCTTAATTCAAGCATCATATTGATCATTGTAAGTATAAGTTTTATTTTCTGTATGTTCTCAATTACTCATAACATACTATCACTTATGAAACTTAAATTAAAATAAGTTTGATTGCATATAAAATATTTGGGTGTAAAACTCTCAACTAAATCTTTGACATTCTCATAAAATATTTAATCATGATTCAAAGAATATCAAGATAAATTATCAAATCATAAAAGATTACATACTTAATGATTTATACTGCATTTTAGTTTAACTCTTAAATATTGAATATTCTGCTAGTTAAAACTTAACTATAGAGCCTTTATCTAGTTTTCTCCTTGAGTTCACTTGATTTGATTATTATACCCCTAATTGATCAATTCTAATTTGATTTGAATATCAGTCTCAACCTTTGTTTTGATTTCTAATTGATTTATTCCTCAATTTGATCAAGTCTCCATTTTTTTTGAAACTCCTTGAACTATTTTTTGTTTTGAAGAGTCGACTCTTGAGTCTGAGGAGTTGACTTATGGACTCTGCAGAAAAATAAAATAGTTTTGTGAGAAGTCAACCCCAGTGTTATTAGAGTTGACCCCTCGTCAGGAGTCAACTCGAGTTTAATAGGAGTCGACCCCTATATCTAAGATGGATTTCTTGATTGAAAATATCCCAAGATTCTATCATTCTATTTTCATATTTCTCGAGCCATAATCCCTTTTAAATCCCTCTCCCATCAAAATTGGATCTTGCTTTTCATTTCCACCCTATTTTTGTGGTCTTTGTTCTCCAATGGTACCTCAGAAGTAATTGGCACAAAGAAAGAGAAACTTCCGTGCAAGAAAGAAAGATCAAGCATCCAAATAATCTTTGAATTTCTAGAGCAAGAAAGAATTTTAATTGAATAGAAAATTAAGAGACTAAGTAAAGAAATTTTGTTCTTTTGACTTATCCAAAATCACTTCAAGAATTTTTTAAAAACATAAAGTTCGAGGTTGAAAATTTAGACTCAAAAGTTTGAAGTATCCGTATTGTGTTGGATGATATAAGATTAGCTTGGATACTAAGGACATCTACTGATGGCTTAAAAATTTATCTGCTCTTTGGATTTGCTCACCTATCCTAAATCAATGAAAAATTTTTATAGTTGCATAAAAGTAAGAGTTGAAAGTCTAGTTTTCAAAGTAAAAGGCACACAGATTGAGGTGGATATTGATAATATTGGATGCATGCTAAGAGTACCTTGGATTGTCTCAAGTAGTGATATATTTGAAATTCATATTTGTTTGAGATGATGTCAAGGGTATTAAGGATATCAATGCCAGTCAATTGAGTGTAAAAATATGACTACTATGATCAGCAGGATCTTCTTCATATTAGTTGTGCATCACGTTCTTCAGAAGATTCTACTTTGCATGCTAGTATCTATGCTATAGTAGTTATTTAAACTGAGGAGCTAGTAGTACAGATGGAGTAGATAGAGATAGCTTCATCTTCATTGACCAATCATCCAAAGGATACAAATCAACTATTTGATAGATTGGATGAGAATGTATTTATCAATAGGATTTTCACTGGAATCATTCCTTTTCTTTGTGTAAAGATTTAAAGGTATACTTCATAGGCACAACAGGTAAGATGAGATCTGATAGAGGCACAATCATTGGTTAGAAAGGAGTCAATATGATTGATTCAGGCTATCACTTCAGTGAGAAAATATGTGCATGATTGAGGCCAGTTATTTAGAGATATTAGACTACTTCTCCATTTAGTCAACCTAGATTTTCTTTTTAAAGCTATACCAACCTATTCTCACTTAGGATGCTAGAATTTATTTTTTATAATTTTAGTGACCCTAGCAATCTATTTTTGGAATCCTTAGAATATAACTCTCATATATCTTATTTATTTTTTATATTTAAAATAATAAAAATTTAGATCATTTTTGTAATCATGTTTTAGCAAATCAATGAAAATATAACTTTTTATTAATCGTTGTATGTTTGATGTGTCTAATGATTATCTTTGTTTGCTTAATTGAATATTTATCTTGTTTATAAAACTAAAAGGGAGAAATATATATAAACTAATATTGAATTTAAATAAATAGTTGACCAAATTAAATAAAAATGCATGATTTGCATTTATCTTAGTTCTCTTCCTTTAACTATTAATGGGGGGGGGGATTAAGTAAATCAAGCTTTCAAGCACTATAAAAAATAGGAGAAAAAAATATTATTTAAAAAATCATCTTGACAATTTAATGGGATAAATTATTATTAATCTTAGAGTAGAAATCATTGATAAAAATTAGAACCTTGCTTGTTGTGATCAAAATCATTTTTGAACTTAAAAAAATTATTTTATTTATCTTGATATATTTGAGCATTTATGTAGTTTTTCCATTTGATTTGTTTCAAGAAATTATCTGCAATTCATATGATTTGATTATCAGTTCTACTAATTTGATCAGATTTGATTATTATCAAGAAATGAATTTGATTTTTGAACTTAACTAGAAAATTATTTTTGATTTATTTTGAAAAAGTATTTTTATTTCTAAAAAATAATTTATTGATGAACATTTGTACTTTGATTTGTGCTATCATTTGACTTGTTTATTCATATTTGTGCTATCATGTACTTTCATGGCTTGATTCTATCCTTATTTCTAATAATCATTTGATATCAAGCTAAATTCAAAATATATCCTTATGCTTTGTCATGATTGATCAATTTTTAAATAGATTTAAAAAAAAGATTTACTCTTCTCTAATCATTAAGTGGTATCAAAGGTTCATGAAAATCAAAGTTGGTTTGAAATTTAGTTTAAGTGATATCAAATCTTACTTCAAAAAAGTTATTATTAATATCAGATTTAATATAAAGTCGATTATTTTTATAATTAATATCAAAAAAAATTATCTTAAGAAAATTTTCAAACTTGGTATGAATATCATTCTTGCCTTGCACTTTATTGAGTTATCTTTCATAAAATAATTAAATATTGTATCTCAAATCTAGTTTGCATTGATATACTCTTGATATGACATCATTTGAGATAAATTTAGAGAATTTATGAATTTAAATGGATTGATACTGCTTAAAGAAAAGGAAGAGATATCATTTGAGAAAGAAAAATATATCTTGCAGCTAATTTTAATGCTCAAAATTCTAAAACATTAAATAGTTCTATTTCTTTTAAATTTTTAAAGCTTAAAGCTATTCTTTAACTAAATTTAATAAATTTCTTTTTAAATCTATGATTTTGAAAAAAAGAAAATGCACTATTGAAATTATATTTTATGAAACCAACTAAGTTATTTTTAAATTCCAAATGAGGAAGAAATATACTTTTCACAATTAGTTTTAAGATAAAATTTAAAAAATATTTTACTTCATTGATTTATTTTTGAGAAATGAAGAATTCAAGTGGTGTTTTTATTTGATATCTAAAAAATCTTTTAAAGAAGATACTATTTGGTTTGGTTTTTAAAATAATTGATACAAAACTATCTTCTTCTCAAGCATACTTTGCTTGATACCATACATTGCTTCGATACATTTTTGATATGATATTTTTTGAGATAAATTTAAAAAAATGACATCCTTTGAGAACTTAAATGATTGATACCTTTTAAAGAAAAAATAATAAAATTTATTTTATGCTTATCACTAATCATTAAAAAGTTTCAACTCTCAAAAATTTTTAAAACTCAAACTCTTCCATAATTAAATTTGGGAATCTATTTAATGTATCCATCATTATTCAAAAGGAAAGAGATATGCTTATAAATCTACATTAATTAAAAGAAGCAAGATAATTCTTGTTGGATAGTTGCTATTTGGATTGGATTTTAAAATATTTGGTATCAAGAAGAATTAAATTGATTATTTTTTATTTTAAATGAATTGTTTTTAAAGGAAATAAGTTCAAACTTTCTTCAATTTGTATCATATAGAATTTCTCAGGAATACTATTACGATTAGTATCCTAATTCTCATAATTATAGTTTATACTTGCTTTAAATTCTATTGTTTTATCTTTTGGCAAAAGAAGAAGATTATGTTTGTCTTAAATTTGATTTTGTATAGATGATATGATATCATTTGAGATAAATTCAAAGAATTTCATATCTTTTTTGAACTTAATTGAGTGATATTTCTTAAGAAAAGAAAGATCTAAATTTTTAAAAAAATCTCTCTATAATTTATCTTGCATGATTTATTGATATGATTTATCAAAATAGTTTAATCTGAATTGAATCTATTTATCTTTTGGATCAAAAGCTAAATTAATTGATATCATAAATTTTCATAATTGATATTGGACAACTTATTATTGCCTAAAACTCTATCTATTTATCATTTGACAAAATAAAAAGAATGCTTTTCTTAGATATATTTTTCATTGCTCTATCTTTGGCATTATCCTTTTGAGACAATTTCAAAAATTGATACGTGTATGCATCAATTAGACGATACTTCTTATAAAATTAAACATATCTTAAAATTTGCTTTGAATGATCTGCTCAAAATTTTTAGCTTTGAAATGATTTATCTTTCTTGGATCTTGGAAGTTCAAAGCAATTTTGTAATTAAGTCTAAGAATCTATTTAATGCATCAATTTTATTTAAAAAGAGGGAGATATGTTTTTAGATCTATATTGTTCAAAAAGAAAAAATGCTCTTGGTTACATCTGAATTTGCTGCAATACTTTAACAAAAAAGAGGAAGATGAATATCATAAGTTAGAAAATTTGAATTTGAATATTATATTAACATTGAATTTAAAAGTGAGTGAACTTTAATATATTTTTAAAAATTGAATGTTTAAGTTGATCACATGCTTAAAATACTCATTTGATTGACTTGATACAATCAATTAAACTGTATATTGATTCTCGAAATCTGAATTTTAAGATGAAATGAAATTTTCATGAAGAATATGCTTAAAGTGTTATCGAAATAATTGTGCTCAAAGCTTAAATTCTAAAAGGGGAGAGCTATCAAATTCTGCAATTTAAATGTATTTTCACTTGATTTTGATGATTTGAAATTCTTCTCTTGGATTTTTTGATGTTGTCAAAAAGAGGAAGAGATGAATATTGAGTTTATGCTTGATTGCTTGAGTTGATCATATTTGAAATGCTCTTAAAATACTGAGAGAAAGATATACTTGAGATGTAAAATGCTCATTTGCTTGCTTGAAATGTTTATATAAAATGAGAATGTTTGGATTTGTGCCATCTTGAATATTGATATTTAATTTTGATGTCAAAACTTATAATAAAAATATTTGATAAATCTTATTGAAACATTCATGAAAAATATTCTTGTGAGTACTTATTTATTCATTTCATGATTCATATTCATATTGATAAATTAGTTGAAACACATTATCCTTTATTATGCATACACTCAAAGTTTTGTCATCATCAAAAAAGAGAAGATTATTGACTCTATAATTGATTTTGATGTTTATAAAATATTGAGTGATTATGGTACTAATCATATATTCATGAGCGAATGTAGGATTTTTTAGGTACTTAAAATAAAAAAAATTATTTGTAGAAGAAATCTTCTTGAAAGAATGATGATTAATGGTCAAATAAGACTCAAACAAAAAGTTTTTAGAAGCCTAAATGCTATGAAAGATCTTAGACATCAAGGTGGAAGAAGCTCTCAAAAGTTGAAGTCAAAAAGCCACTTATATAAAAAAATATACAAAAATTTTTAGTAGACTATCATCTTAGTTGACTCAAATTTTATCCGAATTGAATCGAACTGAAACAGTAAAGAAAAATAGTTTTGACATGTAGAAATTTCAGCTGGGATGCCTTTAAGTCGACTCATGGATTATCCGAGTCAACTCAAATGTAGAATTATAGAAAAATAAAATTTTGGAATAGAAAAATATATCGAGTCGAGCGGTTGCTTGAGTCAACTCGAATTAGTCGAGTAGAGATCTCAGAAAATAATAAAGAGTATGATTTTTGAGATAAAAATTTAAAGCAGACTTACAGGCTACTCGAATCGATTTGAGATATAGTCGAGTCGACTCGAGGCTTAAGTCAAGTCGACTCGAGTTCCAACGGCTAGTTCTGTAGAATTTTAAAAATATATAAAATTATTTCTAATCACTAGTTTTTACTTTCTAATAGTTAGAAACAACTAGTTTAGCTTCTAAAAAGAATTTAAAAGCTTCCAAATTTAATGAAGAGCCAAGAAAAGTAGATTAAAAAGATGAACATATTAGTTTATGTGAGGATCATTGAATATTTTTGAGAGAAAGAAAAGAGAGAAATTAAGTACAGAATTATTAGTGTACTTTCAAAAAAAATCTTCTCCAACTTTTTCTACATCCTCTCAAGCTTCAAACAAGAGAAGTTCAAGCTTCAATCAAGCAAACCATCAGCAACTTCTTCGAGCTTAAAGAGTCTGAAATTCTATCTTTTTATATTTTTGTTTTCTTTATAAATTTCTTTAGAGAAAAGAAACTTAGGGGTAGGTCGGTCCAAGTCTGTAATTGGATATTGTAAAGATTTTGGTTAGTAATCTCAAAAAATCAACTAGGTTGTTAGTGAGCCCAAAAAGCTAACGGTGTAAAAGTTTTGATTGGTTGACCTGGGTTAAAATCAATTAGGTTTGTTTGTGAGTCTGAAAAAACAAACACACTATAATCAAGGAAGGATTATAATGAAAATCTTAAGAAAAACTTGAAGAGTGGACGTAGGTATGGATTATACCGAACTACTATAAAATTCTTTGTGTTTATGTTGTGCTTTCTCTTGTTCTGTTACTTTACTTGTCTTGCATGCTTTGAATTTCAGCTTAGTATAATTTAAATCTTGCATAGTCATTTATATATCTTGATTCCGCTGCTGCTCATATTGCATATTCATCACAAATACTCAAGTTAGTTTATTTTGAAACACATATTTACCTTAAGGTTCAATTTGGCTAAAAGTTTTAAAGAATCCAATTCATCCTCCCTCTTGGGTTGCTACCTCTAGGCAACATCTACCATATGTGTTTGTCCAAGAATGTTTGAATTTTTGAAAATGTGGATCACCATCCCCTTAAATTCTCACAATTATTGAGTCTATCACATAGTAATTTCTACATCTTCACAGATGACTTTCTTCACTTGGGAGGCCTTATACCCTAGTTTCCTTAAGATCAACTTTTATAGAAGTGCTTGTTAGATGTATGCCTTAGAAACTAATTGGACCGACACATGTAATCTTTCTAAAGGCATAGTTTGTAATTTTGACTTAATAATAAAAAAAATTAATTAATTTATTCATTCATATTATATAATGTGTCTATGAATCGTCCAATGAATTAACAAGATGATGACATATATTCTCAAGAGTAAAAAATTTGAGGCATATGTCATTAGTGGTTAATTTATAAATTGCTCCTAACTGTAGGATCATCATAGGGATGATGATCGATCCAAATAGGTTAGTGCATAGATTGCTTCCTTATGGATAGATGAGTCTTGAATCTATAATGTGGAGACACTGAGCGAAAGTGCAGATGCTTGTTAGAAAATAAAGGTACTGAACGTGACCGACACGAGTAGTCACTTAGATATCTACCTTCTCATCATGACATACTCGATGCTGCAGTAGTGTGAATAGTTCTTCGATCTATGGTGCTTCGACTATTCATAATGAGGTTGCTGGAGTTTGACTATACTATAACTCGATCTCCTAGTCATATGAAACTTTGAGGTGTATGTTGGTTACAGTAGGTTCATTATAAGAATAGGATGTACACTTATATGAGATTTATCGATCTTGATAGTTAGAAAAAAGTCCTATACAGATCATGAAACTAAGTTCGAAAGTCTATGGCTATGGCAGATATGAATGATGGAAAGAAGTTTCCATGAGAATTTATTAAGAACTCAGATTGATTGTTGGAAATTCGTGTTGGGACATGCATGTGTGTTTTAATTTTTTTTTCTTCTAAATAACATAGTAGAATGAAAGATTAAAATATTTTTTAATCTAAATCATGCATGCATAAAATAAAAAATATAATAATCTATTTTATATACTGAAATTGAATACATACTAAATTTTATGTTGAAATTAAATATGTGATCGAATCACATACCTGTTTCATAATTTTTTGAATTGAATCTAGATCAAGAAGAAGGTAGGTTCTTTCTTAGCCATGTCTAGCCTCTACAAGTATCCACTAAGGATCAGTCTAGAACAGTCTTCTACGATGTTGATCTTTTTTCTCCAAGAACGATCACCTTGTGAATTTGAACGAAGTCTGGATCATGATCAATTTTTTGATTCTTTCTTTGATCTTTTTCTTCTCTTCTTTTCTTGCTCTCCTTCTCTTATTATGCAGCAATCAAGCTCCGAAAATCAACCACCAAGAAGGATGCCCAAACACCTTTTGGGCATGAAGATGGAGGACGCCCAACCATCTTGGGCATTGGAACCAAGAGGGAGAAGAGAGGGAGGTGTGGGGACCTTATGGGAGGCATAGGGACTGCTAGAAATTAGATGCTAAGACCCTTAGGAAAGAGCCATTTAAATAAGCAAAAAATTTGAATCCTATTCAAAACCAAATAGCTCCTTAAAATAAGTTCTACTTGCATTAAGAATCCTTGTAGCTTTAGATTTTTGATCCTGTTTAAGAGATCCATGAGGCGCCAACACTTGGCACCCTTTAGCCCACTCTCTCATATGCCACATAGAAACATGGGAGGCCCCCTAGCTAGTCTTTCACACCCTCAACCAAGTGGGTATGCCTAACTTGATCAAATCAAGTGGTGCCCCATGCTAACAATCAAGAAAATACTTAAGGATTTGAACCTTTAATGCATATAGTCCAAAATCCTAGGCACCCAATAATTAGAGTCCAATGAATTTAATTTATTTAGATTATTAGTAGATAATTAACTCAAATTAATCTTATCAAATAAAAATTTTAAGGGTAAAAAAAAAATTGGGTTCAACCAATGCTAGTAAGGTTACCTTGAATCCAATAGGATTTCTCTAAATTCAATGAGACTTCATAAGCCCAATTACTTATTCCAGATCTAATCTCTTTGTTATATAATCCCATAAATTTAATTCTATCTGATAGTGAGATATATCATGATCTCTATTATAATATCATTGAAATTCTTTTGAATAGGTCAGAACGATTCCACTCTAACTCTTTAAGGATTATCGATCCTGAGTAATCCTAGTAAGCTCTCACAATCCACTAGTGACACCTAGCAGTATGCAGTGGCAATCCAGTAGAACTAAAATAGAACCTCAAGGTATAGTTTATATGTGATTCAGTCTCTCTATCGTGAGTTTCGACTAGATTGCAGGTCATGGATAAATCATCGAACTTTATCATCAGTTATATGATAGATTCGAATAGCTCAAGTCCAATTGTGATTCTCATAAAAATTTTTTTTCATTAATCATACTACTGTGGTCACAGACTCTCGATCTTAGCCTCTCAAATTTCATAGGACTATTCCTCTCTATCAAGATCGATAGATTTTTTTTTGATGCGCACCTTACTCCTATAGTGGATCAATTATCGTCAACATCCATTACAAGATCTCAATGAGGCTATGCTTATATATCAGTCAAACTTCAGTAGTCACACTGCAATCAATCATACCATCGTAGGTCAAAGGATTATACACATAACTACAGCATCGAGATGATTACTGATGATCGAGTAGAAATTCAAGTGATCTCTCGTACGATCATTCTCAATATTAGTTATTCTCTAACAACTATCCATACTCATCGTTCAGTATCTCTACACTGTAGATCAGAGATTTATCTATCCTGAAAGAAGCGATCTATGCACCGATCTATCTGGATCGATCACTATCCTTATGATGATATTATGATCGAAAGTATTTTAAAATTTTATACATACCTCTAATTCTCAACTCTTTGAGAATATATATCGAAGTATTAATTTCATGGATGATTCAAGGATACTTCGCACTTGAATGAAAATAAAATTTATCCTTTTATTGATCAAATCAATGTTTTAAGTATAAAATTATGCTCTAAATTTATTACAATGTGTCTGTCATATTGACTTCTAGGACATACATCTAATAGAAGATTCACTAAGAACTCAAATTGATTGTATCTTATATATGATAAGATTAGGTTGATGAGTTATCCATGACCTAGTCTTGTCGAGACTCACGATAAAAGAATCAGACCACATGGCAACTATACTTAGAGGTTCATCTATTCAGTTCTACTAGATTATTACTATATACTGCTAAGTATTACTAGTGGCTTGTAGGACTAATTGAAAATTATTATAATGATCAATAATCCTCAAATTGACTGAGTTAGAAAGAGTTCTAATCTATTGAAAAGAGTTTCAATGATATTATTGATGGAGAACACAATATATCTTATAATTAGATAGAATTGAACCTATGGAGTCACACAATTAGAGATTTGATCTAGGATCGTATAATTGGGCTCATGAGGTTTCAATTAGGTTTGGATTTGAGAAATCCTATTAGGTTTAGAAAACCATGCTAGCACATGGTAAACCTAAAATCTTCTTTAGATTTGAATCCCTATGAGATGGAGATTAGACCAAGTCAGTTGCAAGCATTATGGGTAGTCAAGAGTTAATTTTTCATCATTAATTAAGTTGAAAAAAATTATATTTGAATCTAATTAGATTGGATCCATAAGATGCCAACTATTGGTGCCCCCTAGACCTATTACGACCAGAAAAAGGAGAGAAAGATGGGGCACACGCCCCATCTAATTTTGGCATCAAAGAGCAAGTGGAGGCACCCTAAGAGTCTTAACTAAAATTGATTTTGGATTTCTTATGAGATAAAGATCTGATTTGATAGAATTTCTAAATCAAATAGGACTCCATTTTAGCCTATAAAAAGGGCTTGAGATGAGATCTCTAAACTTAAGTAATCAAAGCAAGTTAGCCTCCAAACCTCCATGCCTCCCCCTCTTTCTCTTGAGCTCTCCACACCCTCTCCCTCTCCTCTCTTCATCATGCCCAGGAGTTGGGTGTCCTTGGTTTCCACGTCCAAGGGCTATATGCCTTCTTCTTTCTATGCGTAAGATCGGATTGTTGATTTGTGAGAAGGAGTTCTCTCATCTTCTTCTTCCTCCTTTGAAAATTGCTTGCTAATTTTTTGATGAAAAAGTAAAAGAAGAGCTTTTCTAGATCTATCTCGTAGATATTTGTGGAGATCGGATGCTTATGCAGCTCAAAAGGGATTGAAGAGATATCCATGATCATCAATTGTGGTGAATAACTATCCACGCAAAGATGAAGATGAGATCTTCATAGTTTTTGCTTTAATATAATTTTATTTGCTATATATAGATTTTAAGAACATGATAGAAATGGTCTCATGAGATGAGATCTAGATGATGCATATTAGATTAAATAGTTTCTGCTATCTATATAAAATTTTTATCGTTCAAGCATACATGCTGTCCTAGATTTTTTTTCAACTGGTATTGGAGCCAAGTTGCATGATCATATTCTTAGATCTAAAATTCAGATGGGATCTGAATTATTTTACTTATGATTAGATCTCTGTTTCAGAATAGAACTAAAAATTTATGTTTATCAATTATATATAAAATTTAGATGAGATCTGTATTTTATATTTTCAAATAAGTATGATTATTAGATTAGATATAATTTTTTATTTTATTTAAATCTAATTTTTTATGTTATGATCTAAAATTTATATGAGATCTAAAATATTAGATTAAAATTTTTAATAAAAAATTAAAAAATATAATTGATAAATATAGGGTTAATTAAGGATCATCCTGATATAAAGTTGTCCTAGCATAACGGATGTTATGTTGAAAGATTATTCTAAGATGATATGAGACAAAACTCTAAATCATATTCTAAAATTTAGATTGGATCTGAAATTTTAGATTAGAGATCTAATTGATAAGTAATTGGATTAGTCTAAGTTCATCCTGATATAAAGTTGTCCTGGCATAACGTTGTTTATGCTGAAAGATTCTTCCAAGATGATAAGTGATCAAACTCTTTAATCATAAGTCATCTTTTGAGGAAAAAAAGACTTAATTAGATCATTAGATAATCATGATATTGTTCATTGATACATGTGGTGATCAAATCGAGTCACTATGATCCTTGGAGTAGGGTTGTATCATGAATTCACTTAGATGGTTGGAACAGGTCAATTGGTGGTAAGGAACCAAAAGCCGTAGTCAATTTAGATGAGGTTGACCTATTGGTGTCTAAGATAAGTACTTTGAAAGGTGGTTACTTAATTAAGATAGTTGTACCAGCAGCGGAGAGCCTCCCACTGATTTGGGATGCTTAGTGTTGAGTTCACCATAATTGTGTTGCACCATGAGTCTAGTCTTGATGAGTCAAGATACGATCTTACTGGTAGATCCAATCTAATTATGAATTTACATGCGATGTAAATAAACAATTTAACCTAAAGAAGATCTAAATTAAATTTTCTCATAAAATATTAAGTCGAGCGATCTTTCACCATTGTAGATGTGTAGGCCCTTTCGGATGTTGATTATTCTCCACTGGATACAGTGGTTCAGTTGCATCAAGAAAGATGCAACCACTCTATTAGCATGAGATACTGTGGGGTAGAGATGGGGTTGGACCCAATAACTGTCAGGTGAGGGTCTCAATGATGGCTTCACTTTCATAAGAACGGTAGGTCTGACTTAACTAAGGAATAAGATCAATAATTGTCAGGTGAGGCTTCAGAAATTAAAGATCAATGATCACTGTAACTTGCTTGAGAAGCATTGAACAAGAATTATCCACTCATTGATGGATATATCATTAAGAACTATTAGATAAGATGGTATGCCAAATGGTGGGACTGCATTACCCACTAGAAATCCTAATCGCGAAGATTTTTGTTCTGCACATGAGGAATATGGGAGATCCAAAAAAATAGTGAGGGTCAATTTTTTGAAATAAAAATATTAAAATAAACTAAGAAGTCAATTATAAAATCTAACTAAAATCTTCTTATCTCTATAAGAAAATATCTGCTTCAAACCCTCCAATCCAAATCTTCGAAAATAACTGATTGACTAGATCCAATTATAAGGATTGGCTTAGGAACTTAAAGATTATCTTGAGTTTCGAAAAGTTGAGCTATGTTTTTGATCTGGAGCTTTCTGCATTACCAACCCATCCGACCCCTGATCAAAGGGCTACCCACGAGAAGTGATTGGACCACGACAATAAGGCCTGGTGCTACATGCTGGCTTCTATATCCAATAAGCTCCAACACCAGCATGAGGATATGAAAATTATCAGGAGGATATTAACCTACCTATAAGAGTTGTACGATGAGCAGAGTCGTGCAGCTCGCTATGAGGTATCTAAAAGACTCTTCAAGATGAAAATACGTGATGGACAGTTGGTCTATGAGCATTATTTGATAATGATCAAGAATTTTAAGGAGCTTGAGAAGCTCGGGATGTCCATGGACAAAGAGTTACAGATTGATTTGATTCTGCAATCTCTTACTGATTCATATGCGCAGTTTATAGTAAACTATCATATAAATAATATTTAGTGCACCAAGGTCGAATTACTCAATATGTTGGTGACTACAGAAGGCATCTTGAAGAGTTCAAGAGGTACTATTCTAACCGTGGAGCAGACTTTTTCTTTCAAGAAAAAGTCTACTGGGAAGAAAAAGAAGTCCGTGAAGAAGCAGGAGGTGGAGAACAAGCCAAGAAGGAGGTTCCTAAGAAGAAGGCCATAGAGAGAGAAAATTATTTCCATGGCAAAAAGAACAGGCATTGGAAGAGGAACTGTCCTAACTATCTGGTCAGCTTGAAGAATAAGAAGAACAGCACACTTTCTGAAGGTATGTCCGACTTGCTCGTTATCGAAATTAACCTTATAGTTTCTTCTATATTTAGTTGGGTTATAGACTTTGGTTCAAATGCTCATCTGCGCACTTTTATGTAGGATCTTGAAGATAGTAAGAGGCTGAGGGAAGGTGTGATAACCCAACGAGTTAGAAATAGAGCAAGAGTTACTGCTATGGCTGTGGGGACATACTCTCTACGATTACTATGAGGATTTAGTTTAATTCTTAGGAACTATTATTTTGTACCTGCGGCTAATAGAAATTTGATTTCTGTATCTTGTTTAGTATAGGATAACTATGTAATTAGTTTTCATAAGGACTACTATACCATTTATTTTAAAAATAAAATGGTTGAAAGTGGTTTCTTGATCAACAGTCAATATTAGTTACATGTTGATGTTTCTATAAATATAACCGAGCAAGATATGAATGCCATAGGAACTAAATGACTTAGAGATCATATTAACCTCAAGTATATGTGGCACCTTAGGCTAGATCATATAGGAGAAGAAAGAATTAACGGATTGGAGAAAAATGGGTTCTTGGGCTCATTGACCTCTGGGTTTTATCCGATCTGTGATTTCTGCCTTCAAGAAAAAATGATCAAGTTACCCTTTGTGGGATAAGAAAAAAAAGATCACTGAAATACTTGCTTTAGTACACACTGATGTATGTGGCCCATTTGATGTGACGGTCAGAGGAGGTTATCACTACATTATCTTTATCGATGATTATTCATGATACGAGTATGTGTATCTAATGAGACACAAGTCTTAAGCCTTTAAAATATTCAAAGAATTTAGGAATAAAGTAGAAAAGTAAATTAAAAAAATTTTTAAGGTTCTTCGATCAGATCGAGGAGGTGAATACCTTAGTGAAAATTTTTTTAGTTATCTCAAAAAATATGGCATAGCCTTATAATAGACTTCACCAAGAATGTCTCAACTCAATGGAGTTTCAGAATGAAGAAATTAAACTCTATTGGATATGGTTCGATCCATGATGAGCTTCATGGACCTTCCTATGTTTCTTTGGGGATATAGTCTATTAACAGTGAATTATGTGTTGAATATGATTCCTTCTAAAATCGTTCCTACTACACTGTATGAGATATGACGTGATGAGATATGACATGATAAGAAATCAAGTCTGGGTCATTTCAGAATTTGGAGTTGTCTGGTTCATGTCAAAAGACAACAAGCAGACAAATTAGAAGCCAGTTCTCTTAAAGCTTATTTCATCGGATACCCTAAGGAGTCTTTATTAGAATGCGTAGGCGATTTCATGCATGTATTTCGAAACTATTTCAAAAAATTACAGTGAAAGATAATTAGATTAATCAAATTAATCTAATATGCATATAATCTAATCATCAAATCAATCTACTCTGGGATCTATGACATGTTATGTTGCATATAAAATCTGAAATAATCCGAAGATAAAATCAATGTGCATGCATGTAAGCAGTAGATCACATCTACTTCTAATCTGAGTTTAGAACTCAATACTTGAGCATGGATCGATGATCTTCACTGTTGAGAGATATGGTAGAGAAGATTCTTACCGATTGCTCATAGCTGCATATGCATCCGGCCTCTATGAAAAATCCACTCAGAGCTCCTATTTGATCGATTTTCTAGGGAGTGCTAGCTTGCGCGAAGACCTTCTTCTTGGTCGATCTAAATTCTTTCTTCAAATCTCTGAAATCTTTTCAAAGATTGAAGATGGACTTCAGGAGGAGATGAAGAGGTAAAAGAAGAATAGAAAAAAAATAATTTTTTTCTTATATTTTTCTCTCTTCCCAAACCCTAAGGACCAAAAACCTGATATTCAAGTTTTTGCGCACACCCCAAGAGAGAGGACCCTTCTCTCTATTTTTTTATGTTATGAATCATGCCTAAATTTCTCTCATATGAAGACCTCTCTTTTGGTATCTTACACACACAAAAGAAACCACAAAAGCCCTTTTTATAGGTATGTAAGGAGGTGGGGTGAAGAGTCCTAGTGATCCTGGACTCTTACAGGATTCCATCTCCCTTCATAATTTCATATCCCAAAACATGCCAAAAAAATATGGGATGCACCTTCTCATATTTTTTTATGATAAATTAGTTCTCCAACTAATCTTCTATGAAAACTCTCCTCAAAATATTACACATATAAGGAGAAAAAAATTTATTAGCGTGGAAAGATTGATCTGGATGAGAATAGATTCTTCTGATAAGGAATATTTTGAAATTCAATTTCAGAAACTTTCTTTTATCAAAACTAAATCAGATTTAGATATGAATAGAGAAGGGAAAGGACTCTTTGGTGTGAATAAATCTCACATAAAATAATTTTGTGCATAGAGATATATGACGTGCAAACTGGGTTGGCATAAGGGAGAAGAGTCTTATTCCAATAAGGACTCTTAATTTTCTTATTTAAATCTAAACCAAATCACATCTGATTTAGTCCAAATAAAATATATGAAACTCAATCTAATTAGGTTCATAAATTTTTAATCAAACTCTAATCAAATTAAAAATTGATTGAACCAAAGTCCTAATCAAATCAGGGACAATTCTCCCTTAACGATTAGGTCATTTCATAACCTAATCGGGTCAAACCTAATTGAATCTTCAATTAGATTTTATTTAATCCTCTTTACTCAATCAAATTAAGCTAATCAAAAATTTAATTACTAATTAATCTTTCATTAATTCACTAATATTTGATGAATTATTTTATTGCAACTTTTGCATAAATTTAACCATCAATCGAATTGATGATTAAGCCCTTGAACGATTCTCAATCGTTGATCAGTCAGAAACTTCTTTTGAGTGTGATCCCATAGGTTCAAATCTAAGTCGATAGTACAGGAACACCTTCTTGAACCAATCGATGTAACCATCTAGCAATGATGACCCAACGTCCGGATAGATCGAATGAAGGCGAAGCAACATTCAAGAACCCATTGACATATGGTTACCATATAATTCATCTCTTTGATTCTAATGCTCGAGGATGACCTAGAATTTAATTATCAATTCTAGATAAGTCATCTATATTATATTTTAATCTTTTTTAAATCTATCACATGGATTATCTGGGCTCAGATTTTGCTAAATTGAAATACACTGATGCATATCTTCTACTAATTTGGAGGGGTCAATTCCATCTTGACTCACGCACCGACTTGATAAGTACTTGACTGTACTCAAAAACCTTTCGTTATTGAATTAAAAACTCAGTTAGTCTAGCATCAAAGTACAGTGAGTTGCTTGTAAGTCACCATGGTGATCTCAGATCGGAGGGACACTTATACCCATACCCTTCGCAAACTCTCTTGACAGCAGAGTGCTCCGCAGTTGGTCACGTAAGGTGACGATATACTTCTACATCTCAGCTGCATGCCATACTAGTATCTTCACACTATTTGGTTATAAAGACAACCAACGCATATGGCACACAATAACCTACACTTGATATCGCTATCGTCCTAGTAATAGCGTATCGTTTGATCGTAAACCAGTTTAAGGACTACACGATAAATCCTTCTTTATTGATCAAAGTAGTCCTAAGAACTTCATCACAGCATAGGAGTTCGTTAGAAGATGTATCCTTGTGATAAAAAATATCAAATAATTTTTATTATTTATCAATTCATATACAATTATAGTTAGCACAATCATCACGCGATTGACTTTAGGACATATTTTCTAACAACTCCCACTTGGACTAAAGCCAATCAGTATAGTATCATATATCCATCTTCGATTTATCATCTTAGAACTCTTAGATCTTGAGGCTTTAGTAAATGGATTGGTTAAGTTCTTCTTTCTGTCGATCTTCTAAAGTTCGACGTCATCTTAACAAATTTTTCGAATAAGGTGATAGCGATACAAAATGTCTGATAAGCTAATGGGACGGCTCCTTAGCATGAGCTATGACTCTGATGTTGTACAATATAGCAGGACTATCATCAGAGAGTGCCACTCCTAGCTTGTTAGTGAACTTATACAGTCACATAGCCTTTTTGCAAGCATCGAATGCTACAATGCATTCTGCCTCGTAATTTAAATTTGGCTATATTGCTCTACTTGAAATCTTTCCAGCAGATTGCTCCATTATTTAGAATAAAGATATATTCTGATACGTTCTTGTTATTATTATATTTAACTAAAAATTAAAGTCATATTCCATAAGTTTTAAGTTAGATTCTCCATAATTGAGTCACCGGTCCTTAGTATTTCTTCAATACTTAAGGATGACCTTCCAGTAATTCTCATCTGAATCGTACAAGTATCCACTCACTATCCTAGTGAGTATACCATATCCAGTTCTCATACATGATATACATGATAGAATAAATTCTATTCATAAACATCCTATATATATTGGACTGAGAAAACTCAAGCAGCCTCTTTGATCTATCTTTATAGATCTTCATCCCTAGGATGAGAGATATTTTTTCCAAATTCTTTATAGAAAACTATGATAATAGCAAAATCTTTATTTTCTGTAATGTAAGGAATATTATTCTCGATTAAAAAAATTTTATTCACATACAAAATAAAAAATATACTCACATAACTATTAACCCATTTATATTTGCAGGGTTCTTCTTCATTCTCAATGAAGCCATACGTTTGATCACTTATCAAAATACATGTTCAAACTCTGAAATATTTAGCATTGCCACAAGAAAAAATATCTCGTTATGATCAATATCATAATGTTGACAATATCTTTAGGCAGCCAGATAAGCTTTGAAGGTCTCCACCTTCTCATCTGCACTACTCTGATCCTATTGAAGATCCACTTACACTCTATGGACTTTACCTTTCGAGTAAATCAACGAATGTCCATACACTGTTGATCTTTATGGACTTCATTTCAGACTCTATGGCTCTAAGCTATTAATCAGAGTTGGACCTTTGTATGGCATCCATGTAAGTGATCAGATCCTTGTTGTTCTCATCGAGTTCAATAAGTTCATGTCCCAGACCTAAATACCAAAGTATCTATCCGACGGACGTGGTACTCTATCGGATCTCCTTAATGGTGCCTCTACAATGGATTTCGGATTTGATCTAATCAAATTCAATTCTATGGCTTCACTAGATTGTGTCAGTTTGTTATCTATCAAACTTCATAAGCTCCACATTAAAGGCATCAGTACCTTCACCAAGGAACTTTTTTTCTAAAAAGAATACCGAACAACTTTTGTTCTTGAGCAAGATAGAAGTTATATCCCCTAGATTCTTTGGGGTATCCTATAAAATAATACATATAGGATCAGGATCTAAGCTAATCAATCTGTAAATGCTCAACATAAACTAAACACTCCCAAATTTTAAGATAAGAAAGTATCGACTTACGCTTAGTCTATATCTCATATGGAGTCTTTACGATTGATTAGTTCGGAATCTAATTCAGAACATGACAAATGGTCTTAAGAGTATAACCCTAAAAGGAGACTAACAAACTTGTAAATCCCATCATGGATCGAACTATGTCTAATAAAGTCGATTCTAATAAGAAAGAATCCTCATTCTCTTCTAGATATGTCAAAAAACTCATCGAAAGGATATTCTCCTCTTTGGTCTGATCGAAGTGTTTCAATGCTCTTTTCAGTTCATTTCTCTACCTTATTATGAAATTATTTAAATATTTTAAATTATCCAAATTTATGATAAATATATCTGTATATCCAATACATCAGTATATATCAGATTCAGAACATCATTGGCTCGTTCACCTTTTTTAACAAAAGGTGACTTGGTCATCTTACTAAAGAGATAGAATTGATAGATTGACAATGATTCATGATCACTGACTTTGAGAATTATCTCCTATTGATCTTATTCTTGTTTAATGACTGAACCTAAATTACGAAAGGGAGATATCTATGATATTATTTATTTTAGAGAGTTTGTTTGATTGTGTACAATACACTAACAGACTGTGACTATTCATAAATATCATTTCTCAGTTATCCACATGATTTTGACATCATTCATAATGATATCACAAAAATCATTAGATAATAGTGACAATCACTAAAACGATATTATTAGAATTGAAAATAAACTCGATGATTCTTAAAATCAGGATTGGAATATAACTTCCAACTCTAATGTTCAGAAAGCTCTTGCTGTTTCCAATCTTTTTACTATCCTGAAGTCATTGCAATAATTTGCATAGACTTCTAATATCCAATACCTAAGTAGTAGTGTCACAGATAGAGAAATAATAAGGTGTTATTATATAAGTACCTTATCCAGCAATCCTTTGCTGATTTCTCTTCTTTAACTTGTTCGGATCAAGAGACCCAGATTAACCTTAGACTCTTTTGTCAGTTCAGACTCATTAGCCCAAGCATGACTCTTTTGCACCTTCTTTTTCTTTTTCTTTCTTAAAGAATTATTTCCACACTGAAGATACATCTTTAAAGGTGTGAAAGAACTCCTTTAACATTTGAAGAATTCTTTTTCACTGAGCATCAATGAATTTTCAACTAAATTCATATTCTTCACTGCTCTCAAAAATTTTGCATAGTGATACGATCATTAGGCCACTTCTGATAAGTGCCTTTGATCGCATCATGTATTTTAGATGTGAAAACTTTAGGTGCTGGATCCATAATTACATATAGGATCTAGTCGTGCTCTAGAACTATTTGCAATTTTCGATACCCTCTATCGAAGTTGGATTCTATAAGTCACTGTCAAATAGTGAATAGAGCAATATACATCTAGCCATAACTGAAAGAAAAATATAAGATCTTTATGTTTATGAATTGATTAAGCCTAAAGACTTGCACTTTGGTCTAAAGATTTTCTCATTTTATTCGAATTGGTAGCCTCTACCTCCAATCCGAGAAAATACTCTAATTTCTTAGTGGGTACTAGAATCCACACAGACTGCACACGAGTCCGATTTTGTTAAGCTCATCCATGTACATCTATGGATAGGTTCTTAACTAATTATTTCATCAAACAATTTCTAGTAATTGATTTAGCCTCAGGTAATTTTTTAGTTGACTTTGGTCTTCTCTGCAAGTCCTGGTTAGGTCCAACCATTAACATGATCATACTTACAAATCCAACTACCAAATAATCAAGTCCGATTTTGATCGGCTAACCTGACCACTTGATAGAGAGACTCGACTAAGTCATCATATTATGGAATAATAATTCCAATAGCAGATGAACACTAAGCCTTTGGGCCTCCAATGATAATCATACTAATAAATCCATTATCACCCAACTTAATGAGACGCTATGATCTAGTTATCTTCATAACTAACTTATTTTAAGAACCTAATAATTTAGATGATTTTAATCAATTTAGAGAAGAGATGAAAAGAGATCAACTAGTAAACCACAATCCTTTCACTGACTTCACCAAGTCATTGAATTGGATTAAGGTCATGCTAGTTGAACTGACACCTAGATCAGTCACACTGATCAACCTTAATGATATGGGTCAGCTCGAATCACTTAATCAAGATATAATTCATCAAATTGACCAGGTAAGTGAGATCGATGGAAGGGTCTGCTAAGCTTGCCTTAGATACTATCGAAATGGTCAGGTAAGCCACTCTCAATTAAAAACTACCGATCAAAATGCTGAATTTATCTTAGACACTAATTGGTTAATTAGTTTCGATTTGACCAACTTAATAGTTCGGATTCAACTACTGAGCAATAATCAAGGTCCATTTGGTCTAATCAAAGACATGGACTTGATCATCTACAACTATTGTATTAGAAAAATCTTGATTAATTTAATTCAATATTTGATTAGACTTAATCAATTTTTTTACATGGTCAATTAACTCTTTGATTCTAATCTTAGATCTGACCTAATTAAAAGGATCTGATTTGAGCTAACCCATACCTCCATGTTTTATGCGAATGACATTAGATCTTTAATTCATAATTCTAGATCTAATCGATTCTACACTTAATTCTCATTAAGTTCAGCATCAACATGGGTTTAGGTTATGGTTTGAAATAATTTTAACCTTTCATTATGTAAATAATTTATAATAAATATTATGCAAAAATTTTTTATCCTGAATCTGAATCGATTCAATCAACATTGAGCCAGCTACACAAAGAGACTGAGTCAACTTAGTTTAAAACTAGATCAGCTCAGTAATTATGTGAGCATGATTCAAAAAGTTTCAGATCTGAAAATTCTTGCATAATACTAAAATAAAATCAATCATAACACTTTTAGATCATATTTAAAACTTTTATGATTCAAAATTTTATTTTGTCATGATTAAAATAATTTTAATCATATAGATTAGATGTCTTATTTTACATACAACTTTGTATCACATACAACAAACCTAGGGTTTCAAGATTTAGAATTTTGCAAGAAAGTAAGTTTTCTCCTTTTGCTTTCTTCTTCATGGGATTTAATCATATGGCACCCCTACACGTCATAAGAGTACTTCTTCGAATGAAAAGAGATAGTCTTTAAATCCTTCTTGCTTCTATGATCAGATGGCCTAGTGATCAATCCAATCTAAGTACTTGCTAATCGAATCATCTAATCTAATCACATATCATATATGCATGAATTTAGATCTAATCTAAATTATATTAGATCTGATTATAATTTTAGATCATATCTAAATCATATTTTATCAACGATCAACACAAAGTAGGACAACCTTTTCACTATAAGGGATAAACCCTACAACAGGACAACCTTATGTCAGTTTATACGATCAACCATTAATTAAATTTAGATCAAAATATCATATATTAAATTTAAATAAAATTAAAATTCAGATTTAATATGCACATAAATCATGTCGTAATGAACCTAGGCTCTGATACCACTATTGGAATACGTAGGCGATTTCATGTATGTATTTTGAAATTTTTTTAAAAAATTATAGTGAAAGATTATTAGATTAATCAAAGTAATCTAACATGCATATGATCTAATCATCAAATTAACCTACTCTAAGATCTATGACATGTTATGTTGCCTATAAAATCTAAAATAATCCGAAGATAAAATTAGCATGCATGCATGTGAGCAGTAGATCACATCTACTTCTAATCTGAGTTCAGAACTCGATACTTGAATATGGATCGATGATCTCCTCTGCTAAGAGATATAGTAGAGAAGATCCTTGTCGGTTTCTCGCAGCCACATATATATCTGACCTCTATGAAAAATCTACTCGAAGCCTCAATCTGATCGATCTTCTCAGGAGTGCTAGCTCACGCGAAGACCTTCTTCTTGGTCGATCTAGATCCTTTCTTCAAATCTCTGAAATCTTTTTAGAGATTGAAGATGGAATTCTGGAGGAGATGAAGAGGTGAAAGAAAGATAGAAAAGAAAATAATTTTTTTTTTCATATTTTTCTCTCTTCCCAAACCCTGAGGATCAAAAATTTAGTATTCAGATTTTTGCGCACATCCCAAAAGAGAGGATGCTCCTCTTTATTTTTTTACATCATGAATCATGCCCAAACTTTTCTCACATGAAGACCTCTCTTCTAATATCTTACACACATAAAAAAAACCACAAAAGCCCCTTTTATAGGCATGCAAGGAGGTGGGGTGAAGAGTCCTAGTGATCCTGGACTCTTACAGGATTCTGCCTCCCTTCATAATTTCATATCCGAAAATACATCAAAAAAATATGGGACACCCCTTTCTATATTTTTTTAAGATAAATCAGTTCTCCAACTGATCTTTCACAAAAAATTTTCTCAAAGTGTCATACATATAAGGAGAAAGAAATTTATTAGCGTGGAGAGGTTGATCTGGATGAGAACAGATTCTCCTGATAAGAAATATTTTGAAATCTAATTTCAAAATCTTTCTTTTATCAAAATCAAATTAGATTAGAATTGAGATAGAGAAGGAAAAGGATATTTTGATGTAAAAAAATCTCATACAAAATAATTTTGTGCGTGGAGATATATGACGTGCAAACTGGATTGGCACAAGGGAGAAGAGTCCTATTCCAATAAGGACTCTTAATTTTCTTATTTGAATCCAAATCAAATCATATCTGGTTTAGCCCAGATAAAATATATGAAGTATAATCTAATTAGATTCATAAATTTTTAATCAAATTTTAATTAAATTAAGAATTGATTGAACCAAAATCTAATCAAATCAGAGATAATTCTCCCTTAGCGATTAGGTCATTTAATAACCTAATCGGGTCAAACCTAATTGAATCTAATTCAATTAGATTTTATTTAATCTTTTTTATTCAATCAAATTGAGCTAATCAGTAATTTAATTATTAATTAATTCTTTATTAATTCACTAACACTTGATGAATTAATTTATTACAACTTTTGTATAAGGTTAACCATCAATCGAATTGACGATTAAGCCCTTGAATAATTTTCAATCGTTGATCAGCCATATGATCAGTCAGAAACTTTTTTTGAGTGTAACCCCATAGATTTGAACCTAAGTCGGTAGTACAGAAATATCTTCCTGAATCAATTGATGTAACCATCTAGCAATGATGATCTGACATCCGATAGGTCGAATGAAGGCGAAACAACATTCAAGAACCTATTGACGTATGGTTACCGTATAATTCATCCCTTTGACCCTAAGACTTGAGGACGACCTAAGATTTAACTGTCAATCCTAGATAAGTCATCCATATTGTATTTCAATCTTTTTCAAATCTATCACATAGATTATTCAGATCCAGATTTTGCTAAACTGAAATACACTGATGTATATCTCCTACTAATTCGGAGGGATCAATCCCATCTTGACTCACGCATCGACTTGACAAGTACTTGATTGTACTCATAAACATTCTGTTACTGAATTAAAAACTCAGTTAGTCTGGCATCAAAGTACAGTGAGTTGCTTGCAAGTCACCGTGATGATCTCAGGTCGGAGGGACACTTATACCTATACCTTTCATGAGCTACTCTTGCTAGCAGAGTGCTCCACAGTTAGTCATGTTCTATGACAATATACTCCTACATCTCACCTGCATGCCATACTAGTGTCTCCATACCATTTAGTTATAAGGACAACCAACGCATATGGCACACAAGGACCTACACTTGATATCGCTATCATCCAGTAATAGTGTATCATTTGGTCACGAACCAGTTTAAAGACTATACGATAAATCCTCCTTTATTGATCAAAGTAGTCCTAAGGACTTCATCACAATATAAGAGTTCGTTAGAAGATGTATCCTTGTGAAGAAAAATATCAAATAATTTTTATTATTTATCAATTCATATATAATTATAGTTAGCACAATCGTCACAGATTGATTTTAGGACACATTTTCCAACAGCCTTTAAGATATTATTTCTATCTTCTAGAGGATCACAATATGATTGTGAGCCTGCATGCCATCTTTCTTAAAAAAGAGTTTATTCGAGATGGAGGTATAGAGAGACAGATTGAGCTCGAAGAGAAAGTTTCTAAAGAGCAACAAGCTTCAGAACCTAAAGAACCCATTCATATTGAGTCAATACACACATCTTCTCCTCCACCTTGTAGATCTAGTAGGATTTTTCATCTTCCTGATAGATACATAGGTATCATAACAGAAGATATAGAGAAAATGTTCCTCATGAGAAATAGGATTCATGTTGATGAACCTCAGACCTATGATGAGGTGATATCAGATATCAATTCTGAGAAATAGTTAAAGGCAATGAAGTCAGAGATTGACTTGATACACTGAAACCATATCTGGACCTTAATGGATTCACTGGAAGGTATTGTACCTATCGGATATAAATGGATTTACAAAAAAAAGATAGATTCAGATGATAAGGTAGAGACCTTTAAGGCAAAGCTCGTAGTGAAAGATTATAGTCAACAAGTGGGCATTGACTATCAAGATACCTTTTCATCATTGGGCATGCTAAAATCCATATGAATATTGCTTGCTGTTGCAGCAGATCATGATTATAAGATAGGACAGATGGATGTGAAAACTGCTTTTCTGAATAGATATCTTGAAGAAGATATCTACATAGAGCAGCCATTGGGTTTCACTTCTGATGATGGAGATCACAAAGTTTGTAAGCTGCAAAGATCTATTTATGGACTTAAGCAAGTATCTCAGAGTTGGAACACTCATTTTAATGATGTCATCAAATCGTTTGATTTCATCAAAAATGAAGAGAAACTATGTGTGTTCAAAAAGATCAGTGGGAGTGCTGTCACTTTTCTCGTACTGTACGTGGATGACATACTCTTAATTGACAATGATGTTCCCATGCTGACATCAGTTAAATTATAGTTATCTAAGAAGTTCTTCATGAAGGATCTTGGGGAAGCATCCTTTACTTTGGGGATTAAGATCTATAGAAATAGATTGAAGAGGATGCTAGAACTTTCACAGAGGATGTACATAGAAGAGGTACTGAAAAGGTTCAGCATAAAAAACTCCAAAAAAAAACTTATTCCATTTAGGTATGGAATTCATCTTTCTAAAAAAATATATCCAAACACACCAGAAGAGATAGAATGCATGAGCAAGATCCCTTATACTTCGGCCATAGAGAGCCTTATGTATGTCATGCTATGTATACGACTTGATATAGCCCATGCTATGAGTGTCATGAGCAGATATCAGTCGATTACAGATGAAAAATATTAGACATCTGTGAAATGTATTCTTAAGTACTTGAGAAGAACTAAGAATATGATCCGGATCTTTGGAGGTGGAAAATTGAGGGTGCAAGGATATACTGATTCAGACTTCATATCTAATATTGATGATCGAAAGTCGACATCAGGCAGTATATTCTTATGCAACGATGGTGCTGTGAGCTGGAAGAGTTTCAAGCAGTTTGTCATAGCGGACTCCATCATGAAAGCAGACTATATTGCCGCATCAGAAGCTATGAGGAGGTATTCTGGTTCAAGAAGTTTGTTGCGAAATTATGTGTGATGCCATTAGATGTTATTTTTCTCTACTGTAATAACAACGATGCCATAGCGCCTGCTAAGGAGTCAAGATCTCACTAGAAGTCCAAGCACATTGAGCGACGATTCCATCTGATTCATGATTATCTCGAGAAAAAATATATTGAGATATAGAGAGTAGATACTACAGACAACATAGCTGATCCACTATGAAGCAGCTGAGCCGACAAAAGGCTGAAGCCCATCTTAAGAAGATGAGACTTAGATTTATGGTCAATTGACTTTAGTGCAAGTAAAAGATTGTTAGATATATACTCTAGAAGCCAATTGGACCAATATATGTAATCTTTCTAAGAGCATAATTTATAATTTTGACTTAATAATGAAATAAAATTTAAATTATTTATCTATTTATATTGTGTAATGTGTCTATAAATCGTTTAATGAATTAACAAGATGATGATATATATTCTTAAGAGTTGAGAATTTGAGACATATGTTATTGGTGGTTAATTCATAAATTACTCCCGATCATAAGATCATTACGGGGATGGTGATCAATGTAGATAGATTGGTGCATGGATTACTTTCTTATGGATAGATGAGTCTTGAATCTACAGTATGGGGATATTGAGGAGAGAGCAGGTGCTTGTTAGGAAACAAAGATGCTGAGCATAACCAACATGAGTAGTCACTTGAATATCTATCTTCTCATCGTGATATACTCGATGCTGCAGTAGTGTGAATAGTTCTTCGACCTGCGGTACCCCGGCTATTCATAATGAAGTTGCTGGAGTTTAACTACATCATAACTTGATCTCTTAGTTAGTCATATAAAATCTTGAGGTATATATTGACTGTAGTAGATTCATTGTAGGAATAAGATATACATCTATATGAGATCTATCGACCTTAGTAGTTAGAGAGAAGTCCTATGAGGATCATGAAACTGAGTTCGAAAGTCTATGGCCATGGCAGGTGTGAATGATAGAAAGAAATTTCCATGAGGATTTACTAAGAACTTAGATTGATTGTATCTTACGTATAATAAGATCAGGTTGACGAGTTATCCATGACCTAAGTCTTATCAGGACTCATGATAGAAGAACTGGACCACACGGCAACTGCATCTAGAGGTTCATTTATTCAGTTCTACCAAATTGTCACTATATACTGCTAGGTGTCACTGATGGATCCTAGGATCAATTCAAAATTATTTTGATGATCAATAATTCTCAAATTTACTGAGTTGGAATGGGTTCCAATCCATTGAAAAGAGTTTTAATGATATTATTGATGGAGATCACAATATATCTTATTACTAGATAGAATTTAACCAATGGGGTCACACAACAAAAAATTTGATCTAGGATCATACAATTGGGCTTATGAGGTTTCAATTAGATTTGGATTTGAGAAATCTTATTGCGTTTAGGAAACCATGCTAGCACATGGTAAATCCAAAATCCTCTTTGGACTTGAATCCCTATGAGATGGGGATTGGATCAAGACAATTACAAACATTATGGGTAGCCAAGAATTGATTTTTCATCATTAATTAAGTTAGAAGAAATTAAGTTTGAATCCAAGTGGATTGGATCCATGGGGCACCAACTATTGTAGCTTCCCTAGACTAATTGCAACTAAGAAAGGGAGAGAAAGATGGGGCGCACTCCCCATCTGGTTTTGGTGTCAAAGAGAGCAAGTGGAGACACCCCAAGAGTCCTAATTAATGTTGATTTTGGATTCCTTATGAGATAAGGATTTGATTTGATAGAATTTCTAAACCAAATAGGACTTCGTTTTAGCCTATAAAAAGAGCTTGAGATGAGATCTCTAGACCTAAGCAATCAAAGCAAGTTAGCCTCCATGCCTCCTCCTCTCTCTCTTGAGCTCTCCACACCCTCTCTCTCTCCTCTCTCTATCATGCCCAAGAGTTGGGCATCTTTCATTTCCATGCCCAAGGGTTGGGTGCCTTCTTCCTTCTACGTACAAGATCAGATTGCTAATTTGAGAGTTCTCTCATTTTCTTCTTCCTCCTTTGAAGATTGCTTACTGATTTCTCGATGAAGAAATAAAAGAGGAGCTTTCCTAGATCTGTCCTGTGGATACTTGTAGAGGCCGGACACTTATGCGGTTTAAAAGAAACCGAAGAGATATCCACGATTATCAATTGCGGTGAATAACTACCTACGCAAAAGTGAAGATGAGATCTTCATGATTTTTGTTTTAATTTAATTTTATTTACTGCATATAGATCTTAAGAATATGATAAAAATGATCTTGTGAGATGAGATCTAGAAGATGCATGTTTGATTAAATCGTTTCCACTGTCTATACAAAATTTTTGTTGTTCTAGCCTGTATGCTGCCTTAGATTTTTCTTCAACAGTATTTTGGGTGGTGGTGCTAATGGTGGAGCTGGTCTGGTGATTCCTAATCAGTATTTTTAGCTGGTGGTAGCAAGATGATATTATCTCTATGATACTATTATTTTTCCAGCAAAAATGTGAGGTGCCTAAGAGGGCCTGGCTTATGTAGTCACAGTCCTTAAAGTCTCCAATATAGTATTCGAGAAAGATTCAAAGATATTTATCAATTGATTATTTGAGCTGCTGATTCGTCATGGTGATTCACATCTTACCCTAGAGGACATGAAAATTATGACATCCAATTTATGGCCATTCAAGGTTAATCATATTTATAAGGAGGCCAACAGTATAGCAAACTAAGTTGCAAACAATTTAGGTTCAATTTTCTGGAATTCAGCCCTGTCACTGCTTTTTCAGTTACATAATGTGTTACATACTGATAATATCAGTGGTTGTATTTATTCTTGGGCTACGTACTGCCACATAACCGAAAACAAAAAATAGAGGAAAGTCCAGTCAAAGGCTGAATTAGGAATGTATAATGGCCTTTATTTTTCTGTAGTTGGACTCTCCCTTTAATGAAAATTTGAGCAATATGTTTGGGGTATAATTGGATTGTGAATCTAGAACCAATTCTCAACTCGGGTTTTAGATTTTTGTTGTTAAGTGTCAAGTCGGACCTGATCCAAATGAAACATAAGAAATTATAAATCCAGGTGAAGAAAAAATTCGGCCGATCACTTCAGGATTCAATCTTTAAGTCACCCCTATGTCTGGACTATTTTTCTTTCTGGTTGTCATATTAACAACCTCCCCAAGGAATTAAGATGTGGACCAAATGCGTATTGTACAAGGGAGCAAGCAATCCACATGCACCTTATGGATGATATGCTTTGCATGTTCTTCCATTTGAAACATTACATTACTAGACTGTTACCCATATACCAAAGATGAACAAACAAATGAGCAAAGCTAATCTCATCTCTGAAGAAAATCCCTTCCCCTCCATCTAAACAATCACATGGCAATGGCACCCTCACACTAACCAAGTCATCAAATTGGTCGCAATCCACTGGAGCACTCGCGGCTGTCGAAACAAAGCCCCGGGGGGCGGCGGTGGGGGGGGGGACCCCTGCAATTGGCCTCCTGTGAGATCCTATCAGACCCATGTGAAGGGAGGAGAGGAAGGGCAATGGCAAGAGACAGGCCAGCATGGAAATGCACATGGCCAACAAAGGAGAACTACTAGTGGTAATGGGGACCGTGAGCTTTTGTCACAGGCATCCAGTGACCTCTGCCGGCCTTGGATTGTTGGCTGCATGCATGGCATGGACAAAGGACTGTAGGCAATTAACATGTTGAAACACACCCAATAACAAGGAACAAAAGAGTATTGTTTCATACGGCACTTAGTTTGACAGGTTACTACCTTAAGTTGACAAACATCCCAATTTTTCTGGGACCATGGACCCTGCACTTGTCGATAATTGGTTTCACATGTTAGCCAGAGAAGTGGATTAGATCTCTGGTGACAACATTAATTCGCCTGACTTCTTAACAAGTGTCTTGATTGATTTAGAAGTATACCATGACCTTTCCATA
Organism: Elaeis guineensis; assembly: GCF_000442705.2. Taxonomy (NCBI): domain Eukaryota; kingdom Viridiplantae; phylum Streptophyta; class Magnoliopsida; order Arecales; family Arecaceae; genus Elaeis; species Elaeis guineensis. Next base: position 29,405,547 of record NC_025993.2, on the reverse strand, counting down.
TTGTATACAAGTACAGCAATAGATTTTGAGACAGGGTGGATGGTATATGGTCATCCTACGTAGTCCCATACATGAAATGTTATATATTTCTAAAGTTTACTTCTTATACTATAAGTCATATGCTATGTTGGAATACTAGAGGGGAACATCTATGCAATCTCATGACATCAAGTAGAATGTGAAATTGATTGCTTATGATTTCTGGGGGACAGGGTTGTTTCTTTCACATGAAGAAAGGGATTCACCTTCCTCCGTGCAAATTCACCATGGGATCACCCACTGGTAACTTTGAGGTTTGTGCAGGCAGATGAATGATGGGGTTTAGAGTGCTTTGAGATTGTGTGGTGCGTGATCGAATGATGGATTCATGCGAAGGAAGGTGAATCGTTCTTTCAATACATCCCTCAATCCTTCTTTCAATACATCCCCCATCGCATCCAGTGAACATCAACAACACAATAAGAAGCATCAGCATCCATAGACCGAACTTGACACCTTGGAGCAAGTGCACCTTGAATCATGTCTTCATGTGCTCCAGTTCTACTTTCCTCGGCAAATATAGTGTTAGTTCTATGACCATTGATCAATATAACTTTGACATCTAAGTTGAATGTGATATCGAGGTTCCAGCTTACCCCATTAGCGCCATCTCTTGTTCGGTGTACCAAAGATCTAGGTTCAATATATAGCATCTTCATGATCAGGGTTGCAAGGGTTTAGGGTTACTGATGGAGGGTAACCCTTGCTGTGCAGCTCATTATTTGTTGGTTTAAGTTCTATTAGTATTATATATGCAGTTATTCTACGTAACCAAGTGAATTTTTGCACATAGCTTGCTTGAAAAGTTTATTTTTTATGGCTTAGAAACGCGTGAAGATATATAACATCTCTTTTAATGGTGAAGTTCTTTCCTCCAGCATATATAACATGTGCATGCAAAATATAGATACTTTGTAGATAACTGTCACTAATGGAATTGCATAAAGATGTTTGACACAAAGGCACGACGACACGTCGCCCTTGACAACTTTGAATATTCCTTGCATGGCAATTGCATCTAATAAATGCTTCATTTTTATCTTATTAAAACATCATGTAGTGCTTCACCCCGTTTTGTCTTAGTGCTTCAGTTTTATCTGTAGTAGTGCTTCATTTTCATCTTAGTTCTAGCCTGAGTCAAAGATTTGGTCTTCACTCATTAACTTATTTGAGTAGGGCACATAGCTGATCTCTACATTATTAGATCCTACTTAGGATTTTACAATTCAATGTAATCTTCTGTAGAGATTTCAGGTGTTCAACTTTCAGAAAGAGACTATAGGTTCAAGCATTTCCTTTAGAGGTCCTAAGCTATCAGCCATAGGCTTGGAAAGCCAGGAATTCATAAAGCTAGAAATCAAAGACACTCAATCCAAAGACCAAAGCAAAAACAGTCAAGCACTGGCCTCATGAGTGGGACCTAACAAGACCAATGAGTATTTTTGAGCCAAACATCCGTACGTCCAATGCACTCCCCTCCAAAATGACTTTCTTATGAACTCACACGCTAACAGAGCCACACAAAATCTTGGTCTCCTCTTAAGCCTGTTCAAAGTTAGAAACTCGAATCATTGGGAATTGGATATTGGAGCTTGAACACTTTGGAACTTGGTTGAGCTTTGCTCAAGTGGAGGGTCTTAAAAGAAGCTCTTTGACCGAAGAGGGTACTGGCCGTAGGCCAAAATCCATTTTTTCATCCTCGAAAGCATGACATGTCGGCTGGATTGGACGGGCAAAATCCTTTACAAGTCTTATCATCTTTAAAGGTTTTGCACGGATGATTAAACTAGAGAGAACTGCCATGAAAAAAGTTTGGTTTTATTTGGTGTTACATGTGGATGGAGACATGGTTTGAATTTTTAGATTGCCAGTTCATGGCTAGCTATGGATGATTGAGATAAGTACCACTCACTATTGATCCACATTTCAGAAGGACAAGCCAAACAACCAAGCCAAAATAACACTATTACAAAAAAAAAAAAAAAAAAAATCCACAGTAGCAATAATAATCATAACAAAAAATATAAAAGATCAACAATAAAATTTATATCAATAATTAATTAATCGTGATAATAATGACATTGTTAAAAATTATTATTGCAGTTTGATGGCCATTAGCACGAGCAACTTTATGTAACGATTTTGAATCATCCCGTAGTGATGATTTTTAACTATCAATATAATTTTGTAGTAGTTACAATCATCATTATAAATATAATAAAAATTAAATATTTTTTTTAAAATTAATATTATATTTATAATTAAAGATATATTTTATAAAATATGTATCAAATATGAGTTAGACCATATTCTACTGAAGTCATTTTTGGCATTAATTTGATTATTTAATGGATAAATAACAAGATAATGCTCTGAGTATAAATAACAAACTAGTGCTCTGGGTATGTCCTTACCTGGTATGGTCTGCTGAACCCATAAAAACTCTTAAGTAACAAAAATATTTAGGATCTTTTGGCACTAACATGAAGGCAATTGTACACAATCAGAATGAACACTAGCTAGCTATAATGTATACAAATATTTAACCCCTATCAGGATATATGGTTACTGGGAGATTGGTTTACATTTAATTCCATCTACCATCAAATAAAAATAAAAGCAAAAAATTGTTCATGATGTATCAATCTTGTGTCTATTGTATCATTTCTCATGAGTTATGACAATTTCTATCATGAGTGATACCCACCACTACTGGTTGGTGTGTTCTATTCATAATTTGTACCCGTTTGACAAGTCAAAACCTTCATCAAAATTCGTTAGGAAATCAATCAAAATCAATCATGGCGTCGCTTAGTCTATTCTAGGGTATGTATGCTTGTACTACATGCCTCATCTCTTATTAAATATCAGTGTGCAATTATTCCATGCTTATCTTCTTATTGCAGCAAGTGGGGATCGCACTAATCAACATGTGCCACACAAAACATTGACCATTGGCGCAAGGAGGCAAACTCACGCACGTTGCATGGTTATAGATCAAGAGCACTGCTACTAAGACTAATTTATGGAGCCTAGAAGTGCAATACCTAGCTCACATATTTTTTTCCTCATCATAGCATCAGCAACAGGGAGTGAAAATGACACATCATATTAAAATTAAATGTGATAAAACGACTATTTCATTAGTGGTTTATGGTTTTTTTTTCCAAGCATTTTCCAAGAGATCAATTCCATAAAGCAGTGCTGCTAAAGTGATCCTACCCTATTGTACACATACCATTAGGTGAACTTCTAATAATTCAATTTAATTGACTTTCTGTAATATAATGTAAAAAATAGACCTTGCATGAAATGCATAGAAAAGAAATTGTTTGCTTCTGTATTATCATTGTTTGCTTAAAATCCAATTCTCATTGATTAACTTATTTGGACATCTAAAGATCTAATCCATGAATGCTGCTTGCAAGCACTGGAAACATTTTTGACAAAATAAATTATAATCACAAAAAAGTTTGAAGTGAAGAAGCCATTGAATTAGCAATCTTTATTTTTAGAGAAGAAAAAATCATCTTTTTATTAAATTTTACTATATAAGTTCCCATGATTGAAATGTTTTCTGTAAGAAAGAGAGGGAGATCCATCCAACACCGTAATTATATCTACGACTAACTTCTTGGATGTGGATTGTGGAAGGCTCAATCTAAAACCTTAGAATCAATTAGTTGCACGACAAATGGATGAGTTCATAATTAGTGTAGGCTCTGTTTTACCATAACCAAAATTATCTACCATCTACATTGATGCGTGGAAGCTTCTGTTCAACCTAACTACCTTGACAACTGCCATTCATGAAAGGAGTCATTTAGAGAGATGACGGCAATTTACTCCAATGCATTGAGTCCTTGTCCCAACCCGGTCCCGATAGGATCGGTTTTATCCAATCTGCAGCAGATCCGAGACAGATACAATAATGATTAAACCCGTTCCGAATCTTTTATATATACACTTCTACAAATCCTTTCTCAATAACAAAATAAATAAATAAATAAATAAATAAATATATATATATATATATATATATATATATATATATATATATATATATAATTTTTATAACTTTATTTGATCGAATCCATCCAACACATTCGATCTAATTTTATCAGCTTAGCGGGTACAAATAATTGCCTATCACACCAGTTCCCATCCCCTGGCATCCGTGAGCTCCCCCATAACCGTGCATCCAAACAGGCTTTAAATATAAAATTGAAACTAATATAAGAATCATATACTCTTAATCCTCCCAATCATGCACTTAATTATGGGATGATAGAGCTTATATTTCTTTAAAAGAATTGATTCATATAAAATTGGGAGGATTCATATATATAAACTAATATATATGAACTAATATATATATATAAACTAATATATATATATATATATATATATATATATATATATATATATAAACTAATATATATGAACTAATATATATATATGAACTAATATATATATATATATATATATATATATATATGATTCATATAAGAATCATATACTCTTAATCCTCCCAATCATGCACTTAATTATGGGATGATAGAGCTTATATTTCTTTAAAATGTAATTAAATTGTTGGAGTCATTGGGGAAGACCTTTCCAAACCCAGCAGGGCCGCCCACCACCTTGTCTTGCTTCCAAAAAAACGCAGACATGCCGCGTGATCGGCTCGGTGCCGACGTGGCGGCATCCCCGACATCGCGAACCCTCCACCCTCCTGGCCACCCTGATGTGGACACCCACGTGTCTCCGGCCCCACCCGTTCGTAACAGGCTGCCAAGATTTCCTCCCCCTCACCCCACTCGACGTTTCATAAGTCACGGCTATAATGCCATCGATCAGCTCTACTTCGTCCTATTATATCATAAATGCCCATTATTGCGAGTTACAACATTAACAATTTTGGAGGCTTATATGTTTGTGACATGTATTAAATGGAGTTTTGAACGATCAATCATTATTTTTGATTATTATTTTATTATAAATTTTATATTATTTTTTCATAACAAAAAAATTTTCATATACACCTGCCCCTTTATCTAGCCTTATATAGTCGAAGATTGGTTTGATCAAATGGGAGGTAAATGGATACCATCTGTAATTAATTATAATGTAATTTGATCAATTTATAAATAGCGCATGCTGTAGGGAAGCAAGGTGGTGAAGTATTTTCCGGCTTTTACCTCGTGAAAATAGAAAGAGATACCTCACATTGTTTTTATTCATGAAAATTGAAAAGAAAAAAAAAATCAAAAAAGAAAAATAAACCATCTGTCTACATATATGAAACAAAGAATATCCAAATAGGAGAAAAGAAGCACCTAAAAAGAGAAAAGAAAAGAAAACCCAACCACTCTACAACCTAAGGAAACTAGATGTGGAGTTTGTAAGTTGACTAATCATTGGAGGAAGGCTATAGTATGAATTAAAAGGAAGAACTAAAATGATCATTTTTTGCTTTGACTATGAAGAAATGAAAGGATTTGGATATCTTAAGAATAGTTCGAATTCATTGCTTTTGATGGTAAAGTTACGTCTGTCCCTCTCCCACCACATTGTGTATAAAAAATATAATAAAGACAACATTTTTACAAAAAGAGATATGGCCATCATTTAATACATGCCGTCCAAGAAGACAAGTCTTCTTGAAAAACCAAAATTTTTCATCTAATGGTAGCCATTGTTTTAATGAAGATAACAACTATTATTAAAAATTTTCCATTCAAATAAAACAACAATATTTTAAATTGAAATCCTCATGTCATCTGAAAACTTAATGTTGCACATTATAAAAGGGAGCAATCTTGCTCTATTAGTGTACTCATGGAAACACAGCTGCCTACTCAACAAAAAATGATATAATTTTTATTTAATCTTTGTCATCACTACTAAAACAATTCCATTTCTTATTGCATAAAAATCAAACGTAGCTAGGACTAAACTAAAAAGACCATTACTTGGAATGGCATATGTGTTTTTCTTCAAGTTTTTCTTATGGCTTTTGATACAATCTAAGTTGTTAGATAGAAAGTGTTGCTGCCAACTCTGGGATGTTGATATGGATCACCTCCATGGATCTATAAACCAACAGACAAAGAGTGAAGACTCATTGGATTGGCTCTAATCAAACCCTATATGCTTAAGTGAGTAAAGATTTTGTGGATTGAAAGCGAAGGAGAAAGAAAGAATAAAAAATAGAGAGATAGAGTTTCCCCTAGCCAAGATGATTTTTGTTGTTATTATTGTTATCTTTTTGGAGAACCATTTGAATTTATTTATAGTTGAAGTCTAAATCTTTTAAGATTGCATCCTAATGAACTCTAGATTGTAATGCAATGGATTGTTGACGTGGTGTAAAGCCTTGAGGGTGTGCTGTAATAAGCTAGTAATTGGTCGGACCAGGTATGCCTTTGAGATGGTGCAAGCTGAGTTGCTTTTTTTGTGGGAAGGCTTTGCTTAGCATGGACCAATGACTAAGGTTGTAGAGTCGAGTTGGAGGTCGGCCTTAGGGGTCGATTGCTTCTGCTCTACTTAGCCTGCCATTCTATATGATCGAGGTGATTGGGTTAAACCATCATGGAGGAGCCTTAGATGCGTAAGAAGCATAGTATAGGTTGTGCATTGGATGAATTCTTATGCATCACATCATATCAATTATTAATGTTACAACATCAGTTCCCCCACTCCGGAGTCCAAAGCATTGTCTTGGTTTGAATGAAGAAAGTAACTACCATTGGATTCTATATAACTTCAGAATAGATGTGGATTCATAGGCCTCAGCTTTTTCTACTGGAAGGTTGAATTCTGTGTTTGGTCCTTCGAAAGGATGTCAATCATAAGAAACAAAGAGAGCATGAACAGTATACTGATTCACATGTACAAATCAATCTAGGCCATTGAGTCACCTATGAGAAGATGGGGAACAATTTCTCTTGAAGTCAACTTGTAGAGTTAGTTTGTGACCTCTCTTTTCTTTTCTTCCTAGTGGGTTCAATACTTTTTTAGTCTTCTTCCTTTTCTCTCTATTATGGCATAGTATTTTTTTGGATCTTTTGTAAGGAGGGGGTCTTCATAAGCATGTTGAGGTACTCCAGCTAGCTCTTCAATGGGCCATGGAGAAGGTGGCCAAAGTGGAATCCGAGTTAGGTGGATCCCTTTGGGCAATGCTAGTAGACGAATCAGCTTCCGTGGTGTTGATTGTTTATAGAGAATTGCTAAAATTGATGTTTAATTAAGAGCTGCTGAGGATAGGGTTAAAGTAGATGATATTCGAGCTTCTAGGATCAGCAAGGAGCAGTTAAAGGTTAGATAGCAACTCACTATTCTGAGAGAAAAGCCCTTTAAATGATTGAAGAATATAAGTCCTTAATCAACTTCCAACCGAAGATCATTAATTTCTTTTGACAAGTCCGAGAATGTCCTTTAGCTGGACGAGCACCCTTCACTAGAGCATGGTGAGTAGACCTTTGGCTAAATCTTCCATTTGGTCTTCGGAATAAAGTGCCAAAATTTTAATCGTCTTGCTTCTTCTTCTTCCTTTTCTTTTCCTTCTAAAAATTCTTTCTTTTTTTTCTCTTCTCCTTTTTTTTTTATAGTAGCTTGGCTTGTTCTCGGATATGTTATGTACAAGACGAAATGAAGAAATGGTTCTTATATTTACCTTCATCACCCAAATTGCTTGTGTTGGATTGTCCATCGAATATTAAGATAGCCAAATTTGGACTATATAGTTGGGATAGAGTTATAGAATATAATCATCCAAGATCATTTGAGTGCCTCAGTATAAGGCCACAATATCATAATGTTCTCGAATATTAGTTGAGAAAGAAAGACAAACTCAAAGACTATGATAAGACAAGACCATGATAGGATGAATTAAGCTTATGTACAAGCTGGCCAAAAAGGAAAGATAGCTATAAGTATCTCAAAGATAATGCTTGCAAGAGATAGACGGAATCAAGATGAGAATCCTATAATGGTTGAGGCTGACAGTAGAGTCATGGATCAAGAAATGTGTCAAAGTTGCTGCTTTATTACAGTACAGCATAGCCACTTATGGGCTTTTGAGTTGGTGTTCGATTGGGTTCTAAAGATCCTAGTCAATTCTAGGATATCATTCGGTTCCAGCTACTTTTGGAGTGTCTCCATAGGAGTATCTAGAGTTTGAGTTTTCGGATTTAGCTCTCTAGCCACATAGGCTCACATAATGGTTTTGTCCTAATTACTTCTAAGGTATATCTTCATGGGAGTATCTGAAATTTGGCTCGCTGGGTTTATCTCCCTAGATCCATACTAGAGTGTTTCTATGGATTAGTTGTGCAAGTTCGAGGTATCACATTGGAAAAGAGCTAAAACATAATTATATCAGTAGCAAAAATATAGGAATGATTTTGCTTATGTCAAAGTTCGCTATTCAGTGTTCTCCTCATCTGGTGGTTCTGATCTTGTCAAGAGTTTGGCCTTGTTTTCTAACTTTCTAAGTCATGGGCTCTATTTGCTGTTGGTTCTTCATAGATTAAGATAATTACTTCAGCAAGTGATCTGTTTCTATCCAACTTGTCTAGAGGCCAACTATCCAGCTTAGTATTTTCTCGTCAGTTCCTAATATAGTGATGAAGATAGATAAGTCAGATGAAGGCTTTAATCTCATCCTTTAGTTGGAGAGATACTTCAGGATCATGTCCATGGTGCTTGTGGAATCAACAAAATTTGTTTGAATTTTTTTTGCTTGCTAGATTTTTTGAATTTCTTTTGCTTGCTAGATTTTTCATCCTTCGAGGTTGACCAAGGTACCCCTGATTTTGGATTTTTATCATAATTTAAGCCTATGGAGCATTGAGAGGGGGGATCGACCTTTCCAACCACCAAGGTGGATCATAAGATCGTGTGGTGATCGTCTCGTCTTGACGATGCATGCTTCCAAGCTCTACTTTTTCTCTTTGGCTAGCTCTAACACTTTTTACTGCTCTCTTCCCTTGCCATTTTTTTTTCCAAGTAGCTCTAGCCTTTTCAACTCTTCTATACTTATTCCCACAAGAAAAGAGCTTACCTAAGTCGGGCTTCTTATCTAGTGAGAAGCTGAAGTGTGAAAGCTTTAGTCATTCATCACTATGGCCACAGCAATATATGGACTAGTTTAGCTTATGAGAGATCATTGATCATTTTCATATTATCTTTTATGTGGGCTCTTTGCTTCTGTAGGACTTGATCTAGTAATACATCTCTCTGATCTCGTGTTAGAGGCTAGTCTTTTAGTTATGCATTTTTTTCAGCTAACATATAGAGAGTTTTCAGAGTCGAAGCTTGTATTGGAAAAAGAGGGGGTCATGCTCCTACATTGGATTTTAGGAGTGATAATATTATTCACTGTCTATGCTGAAATCTCTTGATGATTTAGTTGATTGGCCAAAGGATTATCAGCTTATTGTTATAGATCTCATACTATAGCTAGTAGGATCTATGGTTGTTAGGCAAGTAGATCGAATCATTCTGCATCAATAACTTTTGCAGCAGATTAGGAAGACTGGGCCCTCAAAGGGTTGCACAAGGAATCATGTGGAATTGGTCGAGTTGGCATCCAACGATTGCTTCTTTGAAGCCTTATGGCTTTTCTCCTTCTATTTCTATAGATGGTGCCAGTCTGTTATTATCAATCTCGAGACATTGGTGTTCACCTCTATAGGTTTACAAAATAAAGGATAAAAGAGAAAGTCTCGTTGGATTGATTTTAGCCAAGCCCTTCGATGTTTAAGTCAGTAAAGATTTTTGAATGGAAAGCAAAGGAGAAAGAAAAAATAGAGAATAGAAAGATAGTGTCTCCCCTAGCCAAGATGATTTTTGTTATCATTATTGCTATCTTTTTAGAGAACCATCCAAACCTATTATAGCTAGAGTCTGAATCTTTCAGTATCACATTCTAACAAATTAGAGGTCATACCACAATGACTATTGATATAGAATAATAACCTTGAGGATATGTTGCAATAAGCTGGCAAATGGCAAGACCAATATGCGTTTAAGATGATTGAAGCCTAGCTGCTCCTTCTGTGAGATGGCTCTGTTCAACATGAGTTAGCGATCGAGTTTATAAATTCGAGTTGGAAAGATTGATCTTAAGACTCTAATGCTTCTGCTATGCTTTATCTATCCTCTACTTTTGACTAAAGAGATCGATCCGATCCATCATGAAGGACCCTTAGACACATGGGGAATCGGAGCATAGATTGTGCATTGGATGAATCCTTATGCACTATAGCACACTAGTTATTAATTGCCACAATAGAAAGAATGACATGTTATAACATGGTGGTTGGGTAAATGTAGAAGAAGAGGAGAATGAAGGGGATTTTAAAGATTTATAAGAGAAAAGGAGTTTTTGTGTGCAATCCACCATAATAGATCAATAAGTCATCAACATCGAATCTTTTTTGTTTTCCTTTTAAGAATACATTCATCATAGTCAAATCACAAAAGCCATTTTACAACTTTTTGCATGGCAAGATGGATGTAGACTCTCTACCATAATAACCCTAGATAACTTTTAATATAGACCTTACATCTTATTAGAGAACTCTTAATATAATTAAGATTCTAAAATTAAGAATAAATTTATAAATAAATTATATCCAAATTTTTCTGTCGCTTTCTTATCCCAAAGATATTAAAATTTAGCCAAGGACTATGAAATATTAAATATAAAACTCTAAAAGACTTATGAGTTTAGGATTATTGAAATTTGGTATCCGCCTTCATGAATTTTTTTGGTTCAATATAGATTTTGGCAAGCTTCAACCACCGAAGTTGATGGATCTCTGGATTTGTATTGTATTATATCACATTAGTATCTCATTTGAAAATTTTTTGAAAAGCTAATTATAGATTTTTCTCTCCATCGGAACAATAAGGAAATTATATTTATTACTAAACTTATTGAAAAGAATCAATTTGCCGGTACCCAATCTGTATACATTAAAGGCCGCACGATGGCTTGTCAATTTGTTGGTAGCAAGTCCGGTTCAAACACTACAACTTATCGGTCTTTTCTTATTGATAAAGATCATACATGTTAGGTCATTGGAAGTGTGGTTCTAAATTTTAATGCAGATGTATAAAGGAAAAAAGATGCAAGCATATGCTAGAAATGGAAGCTCAGTTTCAGGAATACTACAAAACAAAAAAAAAGGGCTCGTACTCGGAGGCGTGGGGGCTCGGGAATAAATTATTAATTCAATGTGGGGGCAGTTTGTAACCTAACAAAGTAACAAGAAAATAATTTAGAAAATGAATGGTGTCAATGCTTCAATAAGTTTGAAACATAGAACACAGTCTGAGGAGATGGTCTCCAGATGACAATGGATAGGGCAGCATGTAGAATCCTCTCTAACGGTACACACAGTCTTTGTTTAAGAGGTATACAATAAATTTTTCTTTCAAACATACCCTCCATTGCCCGGGTTGATGTCACAGCGAACATTAGTTTTCTTAGTTGTGATAACATTCACTGTAAGTAAGTGGCTACAGAAAGTCATGTGGACTATAGATTGGGTACTTGCTATAAACATTTTGATGAATACGCATGATAAATTTAACACACTTTTTAACATAAGGACTTTATGTTCTAATGGTCCTTAAGATTTCTAGAAGCTGTAGTTATTTGAAAAAGATAAGTATAATCAGACCAATTATTAATTATACTGCTGGAGATGAAAATTGATAATTGGTTCCATTTATTGGACCGAACCGCATGGGTCCCTGAGTTAACTCGGCCGATTTTCCAGTTAGCTGGAACCTTCATGTATAATATTTTGTACTTAAGAAACAAGCAGGGCCCATTGATACAAATTTAATTTTTGGAGGACCAAATAAAAAAGATCATTCTAACATTCTCGACATTCTTGCAAGTTATAACATATTTTTTCGGTCCGACCGGAGAGGGCAATTTAGGAACAAGGGGCATATAACCTGAACAAGGTCCAAATTTTAGGGAAACATCCTTCCTTAAAGAGTGACAGTTACCGTATAGAAAAGGATACAATAACATTAAAAATCATAAATTGTCATTCATATTTTTTTATATTTTCAGGAAGATCTTGGCTTTTGGGCTTTGACGCATTTATCTTTGGAGTGGGCCATGGTTGAGGACCAATGGCATATATATTAGGGGAGTCAAGGGGTTTAGACGCTCATCCCCCAGCATCTCAACCCTTTCTTTCTACTGCCTCTTGGATAGAAAAGGAGGAAGCCTGCCTCCTCTTTTCAGCCTTCTTGAAACAGCATACAACTAACTTTTCTCCTATACCTTTCTTTTCCCATCTCCTTGTAGCTCACTTTGGAGCAAATGAAGCCTGTCATTCCAGTGGTTTCTCTTTTGCTACTGCTTCTCCTAGCCACAACAACTCAAGGTACACACAAAAGCCTTGACATTTGCATTAAAAAGCATCCTTTATTCGCATGAATGAAGCAGTACACCTGACCATTTGGTTTTCCTTTAATTCTCTTCTTTAGGGATCAGATTGGATGAAGAGACCTTGGCTGCATTCCACAATAATATCCATGTGAGTTGCTTATAGATACACCACATGGTGTCTTCATAGGAGTTTCCTTTCTTGCAGTGTGACGCTAATATGTTCGCATACCTTTTTTGATATCAGGAGAAGGCGAGTTCAATGGGAGGAGTGAGTAAAGTTGCAGGAGTGGCTCCTTGTGGAATTAATGGTCATTGTTCAGGTACCATGACGGAGAGTTCTATTAAAGAAGTTAAAGAAGTCCAACACAACCTACCAGGGTTCCATGAAGATTACTTTGGGCCTAAGCGTCACAAGCCTAAGCACCACTGAAATCTTTCATGCCCTCATAGTGTGCTTCTCTTTTTCTTTATCTTTCAGGTCATACCTTAGTGTATTCCATAGAAAAGAGTCTTTGAGGAAAGAAGCCCTCTCTCCACATGTATGAAACCCACCAGTTTTGTGTTGAAATCTATTACATTTTATTACTCAAGGAGACAAGCTTCTGTGACAAACTCCCTCGTCTCCAGTCTCTCTCTCTCTCTCTCTCTCTCTCACATGTACCTTAGAATCACAATCTATGCAATATATCACCAAAGTTGAGGAGTTTGAAATAACACCTTATACTGTGAACCAGTATCAGGTTTCATCTCCTAAAGTTGTTCCACTCTGTCTATTGATGCAGGGAGGAGCAGAAAACTCATGAACAAGAACATGGCCACAGTTAAGGTAGGTTTATCACCTAACAACTAACAGTAGGCTTCTATCAATGGACGCACTCTTCCTCCTCCTCATGATTTCATGGTCATCCACAGAACGAGAGGAGCGAGGAGTCAGTCTTTGACGCTGCACAAAGCCATCATCCTTCCAAGGAAGTCATCGATAGCAGTGGAGAAGACCTCCATGTGGAGCCGCCTTTCTCGAAGCACCCGCAGACCTACCCCGACACTTTAGATATAGCAGGAATGGATTATTCCCCTGCAAAGAGAAAGCCTCCAATCCACAACTGAGATCCAAATAAGCACAAACTAAAACCTACAGCTTAGAAGAATAGAATACTGGATGCTGGACAGCAATACCGGAAATGCTGCAGTTTTCTTGGGCGAGGCCCCATTTTGTAGATACTGCTATAAATATTCTATCAATTGACATATTATCTACTTCATGATTGAGCATTTGATCACCTTGCCATTGGGAGTAGGACCCAACCCACGTATAGTGCTTAAATTCTAGATGAGTGGGAGAGACAAGGATGGTGATAAGTTTGTCTCATGCGTGTGCCCCTTTGCGAAGGGTTTTTATTCATTTCATGGCTGGGGTACCATGGCTGGAGATGGAAGGAAGGTGAATAGTTGTAGCCGATATCACATTATGGAGTGGGGCTGCGGTGTTCTTCACATTGATTTCCAATGGCTTCACGTTTTCACCAGGGGTTGTGCATGCATGTGATCCGGTCGGTGATGGTGGATAGATGCGGAAGTGATTTATTGCATGCTGACATTGGAGGGTGCACCCTTAACAGTGGGTAGACCCATGTATGTAGACTGATGCAGAACATGAACAAGGACACTTAATGTGTCCTGGCAAAATTAATGAAAGGCTTCTTCCGATAGGGAATTATGATGATTGGGAAGGGGATCAGGTTTTAGGCATATCTGCTAGAGGTCCTCAGGAGGCTATGGGATTTAGAGAACATATACTGAACAAAAAATATTAATCAGTGATGGTTTTCTGTTGCTACATTTTCTTCCATAAAAATACTAAGACTTGCATACATTAGCACTCATGCATGCCTGTCCGTTAAATACCAAGCTATACACAATCAGGTTAAAGTATATATCAATTGGACATGTAGGGGAATGAGCATGATTTGTTTTCTCAATTGGTATTGATAATATTAAAATAAGAAAACTGAAGTGCAGGCATGGAATTTTGATGTCATTAACTCTGATCAAGCTAATCTTTTTGAGTGAGATTCTGAATTATTACAAATGATACTAGAGTAAATCTGGCTCATGACCAATATAAACTAGAGAATATTGCAGTAAGGATTCATTTAGGTTAGTCATATGTTGGTCATGATATTTGTGATTAGATTTATAATATATGTGATTAGATTTGAATGGATTTAGAACTTTTACTACATGTTTGGTACTCTCAAATAAGTTATGCATTGGACATATTTTGGGTACATATAAAATATAAGAAAAAAAATCTAAAAAATTTCTTTTGACTAGCCTTTTCGCATGAGGTCCTGCATTATTATACTAAGTCTAATCCTTTTTAATGGATAATCTTGCCGGATAGGGTAGCAAACCTTGTTCAAGCTAGTAGTAAAATATTGAAAACCATGCTAGACACCTCCTTCATTTTAAATGATATTAGCCACAGTGCTGTAGGCTGGACTAAGCTTAGGTCATTAGCCATTACAATCCAATATTTATAAAACTTGGTACTCATATATATTTATACTTACTAGTATATCTCTACTATTATAATGGAAACCTCTAGAGTTATTATTCCCCTCTTTTTTTTTTTTTTAGATATGTAATATAATTACTAAATTGCAACCAAGTCACCACAGCTGAAAGAATATCACAAACATTAGTAGTTGTTTTCTTCTTTGGAGTTATAATATGCATGGCAAATGCTAGATACTAGTAATAAAAATTTTGGAGGTATGTCTCAACCCTCCGAGTCCTCTCCATATTTTCTTTATGACCTCATAAGTAATGAATCTTATCTTTTCTCATGAAATAAGCCTCTGACTCCTTTTCATCTTCTGCCTCTCTCTCTAATGCAATCACATTGATGTTGACTATATGCCCAAAATGTAAACATCATAAATGCAACTCAAGATTCTAGTGGATTCATTTTGATACCTTTTTTCATCATTATATATGTTGGCTAGATATTCGACAAGAATGTTTCTCTTGTAACCAGATGTATACATAAACCCTTAACGTGAGAGAGAGAGAGAGAGAGAGAGAGAGAGAGAGAGATTAAAGAAAATGTATTCGGAGATATATTTATTGGCTAAGTCCCTTTTGACTGAAAAAATGGAAGCGAGCGCAAGTGATAAAGTGGAAGGCCAGTAAACAAGGAACATAAAAACAAAGTACGGTAGGGGAGCTACAAGCATAAAAAATATGTTAATTGATGTTACTAATCCTCTTACTTGATGATCCCTTGGCCTAGTCAACTGTTAAGACATCTTATTCTAGCTATGACCTCGAGGAACAATTGCTTCTTGCTGTACAAATTTCTGACCCACGGCAATATTTTGAATTTTAATCAAGTTAGGGGGTGTTGATTTGTAACCAATATCGAAATAGGAATGGGAATCGGAATAGCTTAGAATCGAAATTGGAATGGTCAAATCCTTCGAAGTATTTGGTTCGTGAACAAAATCAGAATCGAAATCGGAATCGGAATTGGAATGGAAATTTGAATCCATAAAGAAGAGTAGGGATTGAGTTCTATATAGATTGAGCCATTCTCATTCCACTCTGAAATCGGAATTGAAATGGGACTCCTCCCAATCAAACGGTTGGAATGGGAGTTATCCATTCTGATTCCGATTGCAGATCCTCACTCCCCCTAACCAAATACTCCCTTAGTATCTTCTGAGATTCTTTTAGAATCATCAAGTATTGCAATCACTTATTGCTTGATAATCACTTCAGGAAATTAGAGAATTTCCAATGATGAAAAGATGTTGGGAAAAGTTGGAAAACAAATGCAGCCCTTTGTATCCCCCACCTTATTCAAAAATAAGGGACAAGGGTCAGGGATTATAGCCGTGCATCTATGAGACGGCCGGGGATTTAGTATGCAAAAGAAAAATCTAAACCCATTTTGTGCACCACTTATTACGGGAATCGAACCATTAATTACCCATCAGTTAGTTAAGAACCAGCCAATCACCATGGTTACAATCTACTTTATCAAATCATGATTTATTGTAGTTATTAATTAAAAGATTATCGATGTTATAAAATATACTTTTCAAATATGCCATGATATTTCATATTTAATAATAATCTATTTTCATAAAGGATTAAATCCTTCCCCTTTGATAATAAAAGTAAAAATAAAATAAATTAATTCTACCCTTTGTCATATTTTAAAATAATTTTGTTTAAAGTATATAAAATAATCAATAAAGATTATCAATGTTATGGGATGTACTATTCAAATATGTCATGATATTTCATATTTAATAATTATTTATTTTCATAAAGGATTAAATCCTTCCCCTTTGGTAAAAGTGAAAATAAAATAAATTAATTCTACTCTTTGTCATATTTTAAAATAATTTTGTTTAAATTATATAAAATAAACAATAACTTCAATATATTCCTATATTTGTAATAATTTTTCTTACATGTTCATTAAGATATTGATAATTTTACTCATGCTACAATTAAAGAGTATTAATGATATTTAAAGAAAAATTTTTTGATACTTTTATAATATATATTTTTAGATAATTTATAGTTTTTAATATATTTTTAATACAAAATCCGGTAAAATTAATAGTCGAGATCCTTAGCCAAATTTATTTTGCACATCCTTATATGGGAACCCAATATTAATGTATACCCTTAATTAACATTTTTCTTTTGTGTTGGCTAATGATCCCTTCAAAGATACTTATTACTAAGAAATACAAAGACAAGCTACAAACTAAAACTCGGCAATTAATCATAAAAACATGGTAACATTTTTTTTTCTTTGTATTTTCTAAAAATACCACTAAAATAATATTGTAGATTCTATCATCAAGATGGTCTACAAACTAGTAACTGGCAATTTATCATAAATATAGAGCAAAATATTATTTTCTAGTATTTTTTTGAAATTGCCACTAAAATAATATTATAGATTCCATAATAAAGATGAGCTGCAAACTAATATTCGGTAGTTCATAAATATAGTCTAAAGTTTGATTCTTCAGCATTTTTCAAAAATGCAACTACTCGCAGGTCTTTGATTTCTTGTAGTGTATTTAGTTCTCAATAATAAACACTAAATTCAGAGTTTAAATTAGGTTTTCTCTAAATTTTAGATTCCTTGCCTTTTCTGCACAAAGGTGGATGGTTCATCCTGATTTATTTCACCTAGGACATAATCGAAAAATAAAATTTTTTTAGGTCAGCAAGAGGACAAAACAGATAGGGTGGCTAGAAGCCTGCAACCCATCTGGCCCAAAAGAATGTGCACACCTAAATTCATCTGAAACACAAATACCGTGCTTCTTTATCTGTCATCAATCTATATATTTCCAGTAGAAAAAAGGGCTCCCATGGACTTGTTTCGCACTCATCGGGCCTTTTATTAGGGAATACTCCATCTTTTTCGGATTTAAGTACTATGTCATTCTCTCTGTATGCATGAAGAACTTAGAATCTCATTTATTTTTTTCTCCACTCAGAAAATTGCTGTCCTAGCTAAAGGCAAGTCAAATAATGGAAAATAGTCAATAAAACTTATTCATGCCCCTTTTTAATTACGACAATGATTTGAGCCTTTTTATATACTGACAAAGAAAAGAAATTAGAAGAATTTGGCTGAACAATTATTTTTTATAAAACATGTGACCACTTTGCAAAATTCCAGTAATGAGTTCCAGTTCTAGAGCACTGTCTATATTAACCAATTGTGCATGATTTGCACATCAAAATCACAAATGCAGGCATCAGTAAAATACTTTCTTGCAGGACAAACTCAATTACACATTGCAGTTACCACCCTTCATATCAAAAGCTTTATTTTTTTTTTTTGAGAAGAACATATACAATCATGATGTGCACCACATACATATGATTAGGTACATAAATCAAGTGTAACTCAAGTCACCTTTCTGAAGTGTCTGATAAGATTCTGCCATCTTAAAAGACATCGATCTATCCTGAATATTGAATATTGAATATTGTAGTAAATAATGTATTCTTCAAGTCTGCATGAACTATCCTCCCTTCCTTCCTTGCTGATTTTTTTGGACTTTATGATGGAAATCATATCTTGATTATCTTAGTATCCAATTAAGCAGATATGGATAGATATGATGAAGATCTCCGTATCCAATTAAGCAGATATGGGCATGTTAATTTTCTCAACATCATATTAGGCAAATATGGATGGATATATAATCTCATATGGTGGAAATCATTCCTTGATTTCTTTGGCCAATCATACAACCAAATTTAGCAGATAAGAGATTTAGCAGATAAAACCAATCTCATGAGAATGAAACTATTTCTAATTTTGCTAACTATGTACATATTTGTGAAGATTTTCATTATATGAATCATATGATTCCTTTGATGTAAAGATATTGATTTCTTTGATGCAGGAATTTTGATCTTATAAGATGTGTATATAAGCATACTATCATAGGTAAAGAAATAAAGCTTTTGAGCCTCAAATTCCTTCTTCAATAACTTCATCCACAAATTTCTTTCTTAACATGGTACCAGAGCATTGATCATCTTCTTCTTTCTGGCAAATGTTGCACCATCGTTACATCATTCCTATTTTTGATTTCTTTAGCCTAAGCAAGTATTTTTACAACCTTCATGATGTCACAAGAGTAGAAGTCTTTGACGACAAGGAGAGTGATCTCCTCTCCCATTGCTGTTGATTCTCTATATTATCTCCACCTATCTAATAATCCGGGAACGGTATTTGTTTCCACCCTTTTGAATGGAGATAACTACCCTACTTGGAAAAGGGCGATGCAAAATGCTCTCAATGCCAAGAATAAAATAGGGTTTGTTGATAGAAGTGTTTCCGAACTTGATACTGATTTATCTTATTTTGTGGCTTAGACAAAGTGTAACTCCATGGTTATATCATGATTGTTCAATGCCTTTGCTAGAGATCTATACAATAGTGTGGCATATGCTGATACTGTACATGACATATGGATGAATTTGGAGGAAAGATTCTCACAAGTTAATACACCAAGAGTTCATCAACTGAAGCACAATCTTTCTCTCACTATGCAAGAAGGGCTCTCGGTCACTGCCTATTATTCAAAGCTTAAAGCCTTATGGGATGAGTTACACTTATATGACACTATTCCTCCATGTACATGTGGGGCTGGAAAGGCGTTTGCTATAGCAAGAGAAACAAAGAAGATCCACCAGTTTCTCATGAGATTGAATTTGAGTTTCAATACGGTGTGATTATAAATTCATAATAGTAATCCATTATCCTCTTTAAGAAAATTTTTTTCTATGGCTGTGTAAGAAGAAAAGCAGTAGTCTATTGCTGCCACATGGCAACCCAATCATGAGACTACGGCGATGGCTGCGAAGACTACTTCTTCCATCACAAATGATGTTGGTGTAATGTGTGATCACTGCCACAAATCTAACCACATAAAAGAGCATTATTTTGAACTTATTGGCTATCCGCCAATGTGGAGAACAAAAGAAAGAAATAGCTCAAATCATGCTGGAAGATAAGGACAGAATCAATGAGGCAAGCAACATCCTAAGGGATCTTCAGTTACAACTATTTATGAATCAAACAGTTCTTTAGAATAGGCCGTGTCACCTATTTTAGGTCTGAATATACAACAATATACTCAATTGCTAAATTTTCTTAATGGTGTGAAACTTCTTCTAGCCTAACTTCGCATGCCACAGCTTCCACTCATGATCATTTCTCAGATAAAATCTCTTCTTCCTTTACTACATGGATTGTAGATAGTGGAGCCTCAAACCATATGGTCTCATCTTCCACCATTTTAAATACACATACTACTATACCTTTTGGTAGAGTTGTCAAGCTGCCAAATGGCACAAGTCTTCCTATTTCACATGTTGGTGAAGTAAAACTATCTAGTGATATAACACTTCGTAATGTTCTTTATATACCAAATTTTATGTGCAATTTGCTCTCAGTTAGCAAATTAACTTTTGATTTATCTTATGTTGTTATTTTTTTTTTTGATTTTTGCATATTTCAGGATCTCACCTCGAAGAAGCTGATTGGACTAGATAGACTAAGGGATGATATCTACCACTGTCGCTTTACATCAAACCCCACAGTCCTTCAAGCTATGGCAAATTTTTCTAGTTTACTTTGGCATATGCGCATGGGACATGCTTCTTTTAGTAGTTTATTTAAAATTCTGTGTTTGTCTTTTAATTTTCCTCAAAATCTTGTTTGTGATATTTGTTATCATGCAAAACAAGCTAGAACTCCTTTTTCTATTAGCAATAATAAAAGCTCTTATTGTTTTGAGTTAATTCATTGTAACATATGGAGACCGTATCCGACTCCATCTCTTAATAGCTCACAATATTTTCTTATCATAGTAGATGATTTTTCATGTGGTACTTGGACTTACTTACTTAAACATAAATATGAAGCATCTACTTATCATGTATCATTTTGTCACATGGTTACTACATAGTTTAAATCTAAAATAAAAATTATTCATAGTGACAATGGGGGTGAGTTCACATATCCATACTTATGAGAGATTTTTCTTGACTCAGAGCATAGAACATCAAACATCTTGTGTTTATACCCTCGATAAAATGGAGTAGTGGAACGTAAATATAGGGACTTATTAGAAGTGGTTGAGCACTTAGATTTCAAGCTAATTTACCAATAAAATTTTGGGGGGAATGTGTCCTTACGACTGTATATATAATTAATTATTTGCCAACTCTAGTTTTACTGCATAAAATACCATATGAGGTATTGTTTAATCAACCACCCTCTTATGATCACCTTCATGTATTTGGTTGCATATGTTATGCATATAACCATGCAAGGTCATGCACTAAATTTGATTCTAGAGCCATTCGATGTATATTTCTTAGTTATCCATATGTACAAAAAGGATATCATGTTTATGATCTTAAAAGTCACAGTCTTTATCTCGTGAGATGTAGTGTTTCATGAACATATTTTTGCATATTGCTCTTCTTCCACAGTAGAGTTAGTGCGCAATAGCCAAAGAACCAATTCAATCAATCTATTATCCATTCTTAATGATCCACTATCGAGCATACCTACTGCCGATCCCAAATCTGAATTTTCTATAGATTCAAATAATTCATTTGAAATACTTCCAATAGAGCCTCTCCTGTTGAGTAGGATCAAATTCCTAAACCACAGCCCATTAGATCTACCTGAACTCAACAAACACCAGCCCATTCGAAAGATTATGTCTTTTAATTGCCACCTTCACTCGATCCCTCATAGTTTGCCGCTTTTGAAAGGAATGTGCCCTGTAAGTCAATTGAAATTTGTATTTTGATGGATTTTTTTTATAATTTTTCAGACTCATATAATTGATATTTTATAAATAAAAATATTTTTCATCATATGCTGCATCTTACTTTAATAATGATTATGATGAACTCCATAAATTAGGACAAAGATTTTAGAATTATGATGAGATCATACCTATGAGACCTAAAATTTTAAAAATTTTGATTTAAAATATTCCTAATCATTGGAACATTGAGTAGGAGATCAATATTCTGAATAAACTGGCACGTCCTATGTATGCTTGATGGAGAGGGTGGCTGATCTCATAAGCTACTTGTGTGAGGCACTAATACAAGAAAGTGGGTGCTCATTAGAAAATGAGTTCACTGAATTGATCCGACTTAAAAAATATCTTATAAAATTTACTTATCCATCAAGAGATATTTTTTTATAGTGAGAGTTGTGCATGTAATCCTTTAACCTGAGACTATTATAGAACCTTGTATACATGAATCCATATTTTTGGTTCATACTTATTCATGACTTAGTCATGTATGAAATATTTTAGATATGGTAGAATATGTATGAAGGTTGTGAATAGATCAACATGAAATCGATCATTTCTGATAAGAGGAGATCGCATCCTACTTCCTCTGATCAATTGATGATTCAGGAAGCCTTTGATCAAAACAAAATAAAAATTAGATAGAGTTTCTCATGTTTCATTAATCAAATCATCATTTAAGATTGAGAGAAATAGGAGTATGATATTAGATTTGACATCATTTTATATCCAAAGTCATATTCGGGGTGTAGAGAGATTGCAGGATCGAATTGTACGATAACTTTCTACTGAAAGATATTTTTAGTATTTCTATCAAAATTTTATATCTTTCAGATAGATATGATATATTGCTAGATGTCAATCTTATCTTGTGGGTTTGATCAAATTAAAGAGTTTAATTCGATTGTCAAATTAGAAAGAGTTCTAATTACTGAAATCGGATTAGCTCGATTGGATCTAGATCAGTTAGATTAAATTTTAATTAAATCAGATTGACTTGTACTCGGACTCACTGCTCACTAGATATGGAACCCAATGGGTCACACATAAATAAAATTGATCAGGGGTCTAATTGGATTAGATCATGTTTGCAAAATAGATATGCTAGCATATGTTGCAAAAACTAGCTCCTTGTTTCGAATCAGATTTGAAATTGATTCCAGATCAGGCTAATTAAAGCCAAATTAATTCAAATCAATTTTAGGTTTGAGTTGAGTCAGTCCTTGGCTACATATACCAAAAATTTAGAGCCAAGAAATGAGGTCCTCACATGTCAAGAATTTTTCTTGCGCGTGGGTGCAGTCTTTGTGCATAGAAATAGGTTTCGCATCCTATGAGATGGGTCGCCCCTTCCTCGAGCTTATTCAATGTTCTATGCTGAAATTTTTTTTTGATAATTTTTGACTTAATTTTGAGCATAAAAAATTCTTCTTAGGTTAAAACACCTTCTGGTTTAATCATGAAAATTGGTTGAAATTGAAAATCCTGCCAATCTAATCCATGCGCCTAACCAAGAGTCCAACTTGTGAAGGACTCTAATCTGTGTCACGCCTCATCTTATTTTCAGATTTTTTTCATGCCATTGGAAAGTTAGCACCTTCATTTTGGTTCATTGAATGGCCAACAGTCTCTGATGGGTGGTGGAGAAAAATTGCACCATGGGAAGCTGCAGGATGCATCGGAGAATCATTTAGAAAAATATTCTGAAGAGTCCTTTTGCGTGAAGCATCTCTTGAATTTTTTTCTGATGATTGTCATATATCAAAATCTTCTAGATAGGCATGAAAATTCATCAGGAGATATGAGATTTTTTGATAGATGCGAGATGGCACATGGAGGGGGTGTGAATCATTCCTGAAGGCAATCCGTCACTAAGTATTTAAAGGGTGTGTGCCGGGGGGATTAGATTCATTCAGATTTTTAATTTCTTCTTTCTTTCTAACATCCTCTCCATATTGTCTAATTATCTCTTCCTTCTCTTGTTAGGACAAGTCCAAAAATAGTAAAGATAAGTCCAATTTTAGGACAAAAGTCTAGGAAGATAATTAAGGAAGACAAGGAGAGAAGAAAGGTAGGGATAGAAAGACTAGGAGAAGAGGAAGAGGATCTTGAGGTCCTGATGCCCAAGAAAATTCTCAAAGTAAAATTTTTGGAGGAGAAATTATCTCAAAGAGTTGGTGTCCTAGTCATAGCCCTGTGTGGATCACCATTGGAGGGCGAATACTTGAGTGCCTGGTGGAGGTTCTGCTGGAATTTAGATTAAGCATTGCATGTATTCTTCTATAGCTTGAATTTAATTTTGAATATATGTTATATATATGATTGTTAATCATCAAGAAGATATTGGTTTATGGATTTAATATTTAAGATTTTATAATTTAAATTTTTAAAATTCATTATGCTTTTGCTATGCATGTCCACCCTGAAACCCTACAGTGGTATCAAAGCCAGCCTTATTTGGTTCAATCATATATATATAATGTTTATGTGATACATATTATAATTCATGCTATAAGATGAATTATGCTATGTATTATGCTTTCATATGATGATATGAATTGATGTATATATGATTCACCACTTCATCATCTTGACATAAGGTTATTCTAGCATAACGTAGTTATACTGTAAGGTTGTCCTAGGATGATGAATATCCATATGTCATACTTGCATATTTAGAATATTTTAATGCTGATACATAAATTAGCATTATATAGTTAGAATGTACATGAGACCAAATAAAAGCCCTCATTAAAATTATATTAAGTTGTAGTGATATGCAACTAGGGGTTAACAAATTCTTGATCAATTGATCAATTGGTGTCTAGAAAAGTACTATAGATGGTTCTTTAATTGGTTCTGTTGTCTGATCTCATCAATTTATTAGGGTCTAAAAAAAGTAACGGGGGACCTCCACCTTAGTTACCTGGTCAATTTGATTAAGCGATCTTGATATTGAAAAACTCTAATATTGAAAATACTACTAGGGGCCTTCCTTCATGCTAGATTAATATTACATCATAAACTATGGCTAGTTTATTGTGTTAACACAAAGCTTATTATAAAGATTGATATAACATAATCTTGCTGCATAGAAGATACTTACGACAATTTTGGATGTACTACTTTGTTGTGTTAACACAAGGGCAGTTATATTTGAATTTGACTATATTGAAATGAAGGGTCTTACTTAACAAAAATATTATAGCTTGTTATGTTAACACAAGATTAATAATATTTTAAAGGCCAAGATATAATATTGAAAATTGCATGAGATGCAATTGAAAAGAGTTTCCTACCTATGAACTCATAAGGGTTTGTTATGTTAACACAAGATCATTATGAGGGATTAGGGTCTGAATCCCACTAAGATTAATATGTAATATATCTCGTTCATCATAGTAGAGGGTTATGATGTTTGATAAAATAGTGGGAGGCACAATTAAATCTAAAGACCTTATTTAATTGTATGAGTCAATATGAGTTATTTGCTTATGTAATATTCTTTAATTATTATAGATTAAATCCTACAAATGGCATCTTCACTATCATTGTGAGAAATTTTAGATTTCAACAAGTTGATCGATCCCAATTATGGGACTGGTTAAGAAATTTAAAAATCGTACTCACTTAGGAGAAGCTCTCCTATATTCTTGATATCTCCGAACCACAAGAGGTTGGGGATGATGCCACAGAGGAGGAGGTATCCACATACAGGATGTGGAAGAATGACAGTTTGACTGTCAAGTGCATCATACTGGCCTCTATGAGCAATGAATTGCAGAGGCAGTATGAGAGCATGGATACTCAATCCATACTCCTCAATCTTAAAGAGTTGTATGAAAAACATAGTAGGACTGCTAGATATGAGATATCTAAGTAGTTATTTCATGCTAGAATGACTGAGGGGTCATCCGTACAAGGCCATATCCTGAAGGTCATTGATCTGATCATCAGATTGGGTCAACTAGATTTTGTGATAGATGGATAATTAAGTCAGAATTTGATCTCTTCGAGTCATTCACTCAGTTTGTCGTGAATTATCATATGAACAAACTGAATACCTCCTTGCTTGAGCTATTGAATATGCTCAAGATAGCTGAGAGCCACATAAAAAAAGAAAAAGCTCAACTTCTTCTTGTGGATAAAACCTCTAAGAAAAAGTTAGGTTTTAAGGGTTTAAAGAAAGCTTTGAACCTTAAGAGTGGCAAGATGAAGAAGAAAGAGAAAAAAATCTTCGGACAGGGTACCTGCTTTTACTGCGGCAAGGTAGGACACTAGAAAAGAAATTATAAGTTATATCTTACAACTGTAAAGGCTGGTGCAAGCGACGCACGAAAAGGTATGTATGAGATACATACAATTTTGTCATTAAGTTCTTTCAATGTAGACTCTTGGATATTGGATACCGCTTGCGGTTCTCATATATGCAAGTCATTGCAGGGGCTGTAGAACATTAGAGTACTGAAGAAGGGTGACTTTGAGCTCTACGGTGCTACAGGAGAGTCCATCCAAGCAGAGGCTGTAGGGACATATATGTTGAAGTTACCTTTTGAAAAGATCTTAGAGCTAAAAAATTGTTATTATATGCCTAAGATCATTAGAAATATTATTTCTATATCATTGCTATTGCAATGAGGTTATGAAATAAATGGAAAGAGCAATAGTTGCTTAATTTTTTTTTCTAATAAAATTCTTTGTCATAGTGTTATTAATAATGATCTTCTAATTCTATCTAATGATAATATTTTTTCATATTGATGAAAGCAAAAAAGAAATGAATAATACTTTACTTTGGCATTGTCGACTTTGTCATATAAATGAGACAAGGATTAGCAAGTTATACAAAAAAGAGTTCTTTGATCCCTATGATTATGAATTATTAGGTATTTGTGAATCTTGTCTTATGAGAAAAATGACTAAGACTCCATTTAGTGGATATGAAAAAAGGACAAGTGAGTTATTAGGACTTATACATACTGATGTATGTGATCCAATGACAATAGAAGTCAGAAGAGGATACTCTTATTTTATAATATTCACTGATAATTTATCTAGATTTGGATATGTGTATCTTATCTGAGATCTTTGATAAATTTAAAGAGTATCAAAGTATGATCGAAAAATAAATTGAAAAAAATATTGAAACCTTCGATTCAATCGAGGAGGAGAATATTTATCCAATAAATTTTTAGATCATCTTAAAGAAAATAGAATTCTCTCAGAATGGACTCCTCCCTATACACCATAGCTAAATGATGTAGCAGAAAGGAAGAATTACACTTTATTAGATATGGTGTGATTCATGATGTGCCTTACAGACTTGCCTATTTTCTTCTAGAGATATATTTTAGAAACTGCTATCTATATCCTGCACAGAGTACCTTCAAAATCTGTGCCAAGCACTTCATATAAGATATGAAGAGAAAAGAAGCCTAATCTTAAGTATCTTAAAATATAGGGCTGTCCAGCTTATGTTAAAAGAAACTTTGGACATAAGCTGAGTACTAGGACAGATACATGCTTATTTGTAGGTTATCTTAAAGAGAGTATAGGATATCTCTTTTACCATCCTACTGAACAAAAGATGTTTGTCAGTAAATATACCACTTTTATGAAAAAAAGATTTATCCTAGAAAGAGGCAGTGGGAAGAAAATTGAACTTGGAGAAGTTCAAGATCTACAAATGCAAGTACAAGATGATTCTCAATTAGAAATATCTATTAATAAAGTACAACCATAAAATACACCTCCTATCTGAAGGTCGGATAGAGTGCAGAATGCACCTATAAGGTATGGGTTCGTTCTTGAGAATAATGAAGCCCACATCATTGAGAATGATGAACCTTTGACCTATACGGAAGCCATCATGAGTAGGGACTCAGACAAATGGCTAGAGGCTATGAAATCTGAAATAGACTCCATGTACTTCAATTAAATGTAGACTTTGATTGATGCACCAGAGGGTATGACCCCTATTGGATGCAAATGGATTTATAAGAAAAAGATTGGAGCAGAAGGCCAAGTTGAAACCTATAAAGCCAGATTGGTGGCTAAAGATTTTAGGCAGAAACAGGATATTGATTATGATGAAATATTTTTTCTTATTGTCATGCTCAAATCTATACAGATTATACTTATAATAGCAGCATACCATGATTATGAGATTTGACAAATGGATGTGAAGACCGTCTTTCTTAATGGTTATCTTGAGAAAGAGGTTTATATGTCTCAGCCAGAAGGATTTGTCTCAAAAAGAAGAACAAATCAAGTATGCAGGCTTAAAAAATTTATTTATGGATTAAAGTAGGTCTCAAAGAGTTGGAACATCCGCTTTAATGTTACAGTCAAAGAGTTTGGCTTTATCAAAAATATGGATGAACCTTGTATATACAAGAAGACTAGTGAGAGTGTCATTGTCTTCTTAGTTTTATATATGGATGATATACTTCTCATTAGGAATGATGTCCTAATGTTACAATCGATGAAGACATGGCTATCAAGTAAGTTTTTCATGAAAGATTTGGACGAAGCATCCTATATACTAGATATAAAGATCTATAGGGATAGATCTAAGAGAATGTTAGGCTTGTCCCAATCCAGGTACATAGACTTAGTGCTAAAAAAGTTTAGAATGGATGGGAGTAAAAGAGGTTACTTACTTATGAGTCAAGGCATACATTTCTCTAAAAAGATATCTCCTAAAATATTAGAAGAAGAAAATAGAATGAGTTCTATTCTCTATGCTTCGATAATAGGGTCAATCATGTATGCTATGTTATGTACCAGGCCTGATGTTGCCTATGCCTTAGGCATAGTTAGTAAATTTTAAGCTGATCCAGGAGAGAAATATTGAAAAGCAGTGAAAAATATTCTTAAGTACTTGAGAAGGACTAAAGATATTATTCTGGTATATAGAGGATCTGATCTCAAACTAGAAGGTTATTCTGACTCTAGTTTCCAATCAGACCTTGATGATAGTAAGTCCACTTCAAAATATGTCTTTACTCTTAATGGTGGAGCTGTTGTTGGAAAAATTCTAAGCAGCAGACTATAGCTGACTCAACCACTGAGGCAGAGTACATAGCTACAAGTGAAGTCGCCAAAAATGCTGTCTGGATGAAGAAGTTCATCATTGAATTGGGTGTCGTTCCTGAGATTGAGAATCCAATACCACTTTACTGTAATAATACTAGAGCAGTTGCTTAAGCAAAGGAATCAAGATCTCATCATAAATCTAAGTACATTCTAAGATGCTTCCATCTCATTCGTAAAATAATTAAAAGACAAGATGTTGTCATTGAACGAGTAGAAACAAAGAACAATATAGCAGATGCGTTCACCAAGGCTTTACTACAGCAGTAGTTCAATCTCTACCTCGATTGTATGGGGATAAAATATAAAGGTGATTGACTTTAATACAAGTGGGAGATTGAAAGGAATGTGCCCTACAAGCCAATCAAAATTTATATTTTGATAGATTTTTCTTGTAATCTTCCAGACTCATATAATTGATATTTTATAAATAAAAGATATTTTCCATCATATGTTGCATCTTATTTTAGTAATAATTATGATGAACTCCATAAATCAGGGCAATGATTTTAAGATTATGATAAGATCATACCTATGAGATCTAAAATCTTAAAAATCTTGATTTAGAATATTCCTAGTCATAGGAGCATTAAGTAGGGGATCAATATTTCGGATAGACTAGCACTTCCTATGTATGCTCGATGGAGAGGGTGGCTGATCTCATAAGCCATTTGTGTGAGACACTAATACAAAGAAGTTGATTCTTATTAGAGAATGAGTTCACTGAATTTATCCGACTTAAGAAACATCTTATAGAATTTACTTATCCGTCAAGAGATGTTTTCTTATAGTGGGAGTTGTGCATGTAATCCTTTAATCTGAGACTACCATAGAACCTTGTATACATGAATCCATATTTTTGGTTCATACTCATTCATCACTTAGTCATGTACAGTGTGTTTTGGTTATGGTGGAATGTGTATGGAGATTGTGAGTAGGTCAACATGGAATCGATCACTCCTGATAAGAGAAGATCGCATCCTACTTGCTCTGATCGATTGATGATTCAGAAAGCTTTTGATCAAAGTAGAATGAAAATTAGAAAGAGTTTCTTATGTTTCATTAATCAAATCATCATTTAATATTGAGAGAAATATGAGTATGTATTGGATTTGACATCATTCCATATCTAAAGTCATATTCGGGGTGCAGAAAGATCGCAGGATCGAATTGCATGGTAACTTTCCACTGAAGGATATTTTTAATATTTTCATCAAAATTTTATATCTTTCATGTAGACATGTTATATTGTTAGATATCAATCTTGTCTTGTGGGTTTGATTGAATTAAAGAGTTTAATTCAATCGTCAAATTAGAAAGAGTTCTAATTACTGAAATCAGATTAGCTCGATTTGATCTAGATCGGTTAGATTAAATTCTAATCAAATCAGATCGACTTGTACTTGGGCTCACTGCTAACTCGATGTGGAACTCAATGGGTCACACATAAAAAAAATAATCAAGGGTCTAATTGGATTAGATTATGTTTGCAAAGTAGACATGCTAGCACATATTGCAAAAACTAGCTCTCTATTTTGAATCAAGTTCAAAATTAATTCTAGATTGAGCTAAGTAAAGCTAAATTAATTCAAACTAATTTTGAATTTGAGTTAGGTCAGTCCTTGGCTATATGCATCAAAAATTTAGAGCCAAAAAACTAGATCTCCATATGTCAAAAATTTTTCTTACGCATGGGTGCAGTCTTTATGCACAGAAATAGGTTTCGCATCCCATGAGATGGGATGCCCCTTCCTCGAGCTTATCCAATGTTCTATGATAAATTTTTTTTTAATGATTTCTGACTTAATTTTAAGCATAAAAAATTATTTTTATGTTAAAACACCTTCTGATTTAATCGTGGAAATTGGTTGAAGTTGGAAATCTTGCCAATCTAATCCATGTGCCCGACCAAGAGTCCAACTTGTGAAGGACTCTAATCTTTGTGTCACGTCTCATCTTATTTTTAGATTTTTCTCACACCATCAGCAAGTTAGCACCTTCATTTTGATTTATTGGATGGCCAAAAGTCATTGATGGGTGGTGGAGAAAAATTATGCCATGGGAAGCTATGTGATGCATCAAAGAATCATCGAGAAAAATATTTCGAAGAGTCCTTCTGCGCGAAGCATCTCTTGAATTTTTTCTCGATGATTACTATGTATCAAAATATTTTTGATGGGTATAAAAATTCATTAGGGTGTGTGAGATTTTCTGATGGATGCGAGATGGCGTGGGGAGGGGGCGCGAATCATTCCCGAAGGCAACCCGTCGCAAGGTATTTAAAGGGGGTGCATCGGGGGGATTAGATTCATTCAGATTTTTAATTTCTTCTTTCTTTCTAACATCCTCTCCCTATTGTCCAATTAGTCTTTTCTTTCTCTTATTAGGATAAGTCCAAAAATAGTAAGGATAAGTCTGATTTTAGGACAAGAGTCTAGGAAAAGAATTAAGGTAGACAAGGAGAGAAGAAAGGTAGGGATAGGAAGGCTAGAAGAAGAGGAAGAGGGTCTTGAGGTCCTGATGCCCAAAAAAAATTTTAGAGTGAGAATTTTGAAGGAGGAATCATCTCCAGGAGTTGGTGGCCTGGTCATAGCCTTGTGTGGATCATCGTTGGTGGGCGAACACTTGGGTACCTGGTAGAGGTTTTGCTGGAATTTGGATTAAGCGCTGCAGGTATTCTTCTATAGCTTGAATTTAATTTTAAATATATATTATATATATGATTGTTAATCATCAAAAAGATGCTAGTTTATAAGTTTAATATTTAAAATTTTATAATTTAAAATTTTGAAATCCATTATGCTTTCGCTGTGCATGTCCACCTTAAAACCCTACAGCTTTAACAGCTCCTTCGGATACTCCTTATCCTCTCTCAAATTTGGTTCATTATGATAAATTTTCTCTTCGACATTTAGCTTTCTTAGCAGCCATCAATTCTACTGATGAGCCAAAGCATTTTTCACAAGCCATTAAAAATCCAAAATAGCGTGAGGCTGTGGTAGCAGAGATTGCAGCATTTGAAAAAAATCAGACATGAATTTTGGTTGATTTACTGCCTGGAAAGAGAGCCATTGATTCCAAATGGGTGCATCGCATCAAGTACAAGGCAGATGGGTCAATTGATCACCATAAGGCATGGTTGTTGCTAAGGATTATATCCAAGTTGAAGGTCTTGACTACCATGAGATGTTTGCACCTGTGGCCAAATTAGTTACTGTGCTTTTTGTTGGCAATAGGAACTATACGTAAATGGGAACTGCACTAACTAGATGTCAATAATACCTTCTTACAAGGGGATTTGCATGAAGAGATTTTCATGCGAATTCCTCAAGGTTTTACATGCCCAGGTGATACACAAGTTTGCAAATTGAACAAGTCTTTGTATGGACTCAAACAAGCTTCTCATAATTGGTTTGAAAAACTCACCTCCTCTAGTATCCAATTCAATTTTAAGCAGTCCAAGGCCGATTATTGCTTGTTCACTCTTGCTCAAGGTGAGAGTATAGTCCTCATTTTAATCTATAGGAATGATATCATTCTTGTCGAAAATGATCCCATTCGTATCTCTTCTATCAAGACTTATCTGTACTCAATTTCATATCAAAGATCTAAGCTCATTAAAATATTTTTTAGGAATTGAAGTTGCCAGATCACCAGATGGTATTGTGCTCAGTCAAAGAAAATATGCACATGACATTCTCTCTAAGATGGGTGTGCTAGGAGCCAAGCCGTGTGCATTGTCAATGGAACAACATCATTCTTTATCTAGTGCCATGGGTCCAAAGGTGGCTGATCCTTCTCTATACAAGTGCTTAGTTGGCAGGATGATCTACTTAATAATTACTCATCCAGATCTATGTTATTCAGTCCATGTTCTCAACCAATTCATACATGATCCCCTTCAGCCACATCTTGATGCTACCATGTGGGTTCTTCGCTATCTCAAAATGGCACCAAGACATGCAAGGTATATTTCTTCCTGCATCCAGTGAATTATCCTTAGTCACTAATTATGACTCCAACTTGGCGTGTTGCCCTACTACCCATTGCTCTACCATTGGTTATTTTACCATGCTTGGACATTCTCCACTTTTCTGAAAAACTAAGAAGCAAAGTACAGTCTCATATTTTTCTGCTGAAGCTGAATATAGAGCTATATCTACTGCTACTATTGAGTTTCTTTGGCTTCGAGCTCTTCTTTCTGATTTGCATGTTTCTCTTACACATCCCATGTAGCTTTATTGTGACAACCAAGCAACTCTCCACATTGCTTCCAATCCAATTTTTCATGAATGAATGCATATTGAGATTGACTGCCATTTTGTCCTTGAATGGATCCAATCCAATGAACTAATTACTCACTACATTCCTACCAAACAACAACTCCAGATATCTTTACCAAGGTGCTTGGAAAGGATCAATTTCATTATCTGTTATCCAAGTTGGGATTCTTGATCTCCATGCTCCAACTTAAGGGGGAGTGATGGAAATTATATCTTGATTATCTTAGTATCCAATTAAGCAGATATGGATAAATATGATGAAGATCTTATTATCCAATTAAGCAGATATGGGCAGCCATAATGAAGATCATATGTTGATTTTCTCGACATCATATTATGCAAATATGGGTAGATATATAATCTCATATGGTGAAAATTATTTCATGATTTTTCTGGCCAACCATGCAACCAAATTTAGCAGATAAGACCCATCCCATGAGAGTGAAACTATTCCTGATTTTGCTAACTATGTACATATTTATGAAGATTTTCATTATATGAATCATATTATTCCTTTGATGTAAAGATATTGATTTCTTTAATATAAGAATTTTGATCCCGTAAGATGTATATATAAGCATGCTATCATAGCTAATGAAATAAAGTTTTTGGCCTCGAATTCCTTCTTCAATAAGTTTGTCCATAAATTTCTTTCTTAACACTTTAGTTGAAATCCATTCTTCATTCAGTGATGTTCCTCATCATAATTAAGATTAATTGTATAGAACTTCAGTAGATTCACATAATGTTCTATGTTTCAAGATGGTAAATGCTAAAATTTATGAAGGATGACACGGACGTTTGTTAATCAAGTCAAATAATTCATCTTCCAAACCAAATCCAAGCATTCGAGCCATGTCAGATGTCTTCAACTTAGGCTTTGGAATATTTTGCTGCTTCAACTAGGAGTACACAATAAAAGCCTTGTTTGTTACAAATAATTCCAGGACTCTAGGGTTGAACAAAATATGAAGTCTCATACTAATCTACAACATATTTCAAACCAAACATGCATATTTAATTAGTTAGTGTTGTAGAGGTTATCCATCATCCAACCCACCTCTCTTTGGATGGCAACCAAACATCCGCTAATGACCTGATGAGACCACCTTAGATATCATGAAGAGACCCAAGAATCCGAGGTGAGGTGGTGCTACATCATTGACTTTTGTCCGATCTTTAGCTTGAAAATTTATCAACATCAAGATCAGAATCTAACCGATGACAAAGAATTAAACTCAACAACTTGCATGGATGCTGATACACCCAAGGTAGAGCCTCAGTTCTGCCTTGACTTCAGGCCATCAGTCTGTTTGGCCACATAAAAAATTCCTAAAATTTTTCAGCAACTTTTAGGTTGTGGGCACGACTGAGTTTGCAGTTGACATCTATGACTAACGACCCTATTTTTATAGATATGACCCACTATTAATACCCATGACTAACAACTCTGATTCATAGGTTAGTAGGCAGATTCTATTGGCTTGTTAAATCACACTATAACAAAATAAAGTATTAGCGACGAAAAAATTTATCACTAATAACATATTTTCATCGCTAATAGCTATTAGTGACAAAAATATCGTTGCTAATATTTAGTCACAAATAATGGCATCGTTGATAGTTTTTTATGATAGAAAAAAAATTTCATTACCAATAATCAATATTATCGATAAAAAAATTTTATCGTTAAAAATATCTTTTTTTGAAAACTATTTACGATGAAAAATTTTAATCATAAAAAAAATAATTTGTGATGAAATATTACATCACTAATAAGAAAATAATTATTTATGATGAATAACTTTCATCACTATTAATTTAATTAAAAACTTTTATAAAATTTAGATTTAAAAAATATTAATGACATAAATATTTCATTACAAATATGATAATTTTTTATGTCAATTTTTATTACTAATAAATTATCAATTATTTATAATAAAACTATTTTCATCATTATTAATTTAATATAAAATTTTAATATTTTTAAATTTATTAAAAAAATTATTTACGACCAATTTTTTGTTGCTAATATTTTTTTGGCAACCAATATTTCATCAAAATAATTCCATCACTAAAAATTTACATATATTTTTTTTTAAAAATAATTTATGAATATATATTTTTAATTTATATTTATAATATTTTTTATAAATTAAAAATTAAAAATTAAAATAAAAAATTTACATAATAAACTCATAAATAAATTTTATCATTTAATTATATTAAATTATAATTATAATAGATCTAAAATAAAAATAAAAAAAACTATATAAATAGGTCGTCAAGTGTCGGCATCTGCAGAAGAAAAATGGGCTAGAGAAGGAGAGCGCTCGGAAGAGCTTGGACCAGCCTACTGCTGCCTCATCAGCTACATCATCTGCTCCATCTGTGCTACCTGTTCCATCATCTGGATTTGAAGCAGTTGGTACTCATCGACGCATGCAGCCAACTCATCAGCTCGTTGCTCAGTCCGCTGTCGATCCTTAACAGCCTGTCTTTGCACCTCCGTCAGTCGAGCATCGCAAGCAGTATGGATGTCAGCCCTAGACGAGTGTGAAGATAAGGGAGCACTGATCCCATGTCCTAGATCTCTAACATAGCAGGATCTCGTACCAAATATCTGATCACAGATCTCGTCATCTATGGGTGTGGTCGAGCCCTTAAAGGTAGGCTGAGATTTGATGCCTATCATACGATCCTGAAAATTAAAATTATAGCTATTTTAATTTCATACTGAAAATCAAAATATGAATGAAAAAAGTAAATAAAAAAACTTACAAGAAACTCTTGGCTCTCCGTCATCCACTCTCCTGACCGTCGCTAGTGGGTCTGTTGATAGATATCAATCCTACTAGGAAGCTCGCCACTCTCTGCATCTCTTTGTAATTTGAGAGTAATTAATTAAAAATTTTTTAAATAGTTAGAGAGTTAAAATATGCTAATTAGAAATTAGTTACCATCTGTTCCATATGACGAGCGAACAACCTCGAACCCCCACAATACGACATGGTCTGTCTCATTTGATTTGCGATGTTTTGGGCACATCGTCTCTATATAGTTAGCAGTCAAATTAGTAGATAATAAATTAAATTTAAGAATAAATAATTCAATCATTAAACTCTAAAAAAAAGAAATTTAGATATGTAACATGATATATCAGATTCTCATAATACCAACATATGAGAGTCCAATCATCCATACTGATGCTGTCATCGGGCCACTGCCACACTGCCTCCACCCCATGATCCTGCATCACATGGTACCAATGCTGATGGATGTGGTGGCGATACTCTTTGAAATACAAATATAAATGAGAGTCCACAGCTCACTGCATGCGATCCTCCTTAAAATCAATAATATCAAATACATCCTGCGAATAACAAATATTAAAAGAATACCATATTAATTAAAAATTTACAGTATAATTTATTTTTTCTGTAACTGGATGTAGAAAATCTTTCTTTGAGCTCGTACAATGTGACGTCAATCGAAAAGCATCATGGGGGCATAGCTGTGACATATAATGCCCAGCTCGGTCTGCCATGGCTTGCACCATCCTCTAATGGGCCTGGTATAGCCGGATGGTATCTCAATATGGAGATGTTATTTCAGATGCTCACATCTCCAATGCTCTAGAGTGAGATTTTTCGATGGACCTCGCCCTCGCCTCACCACTGGTGGAGACTGATCTGAAACAACAATAAATAAATTATTAGTATGATAGCTATCCAAATAAAAAAAATCAAATTTTATTATATAAAAAGTATAGTAATACCACTCGGATCTGCCTTACTCAGACCTGCCTCACTCAAACCTACCTTACAGGACCTGCTAGTGCAGGACCCTCTGGTAACTCTGCTGGTGCGACAGTGAAAATGGGTGAAGGCACCTCAGTCTAAGGGTTAGGCTGCGAATGCGAACATTGTCGTCTATCTCCTGATACTACACCTGTAATTTTTGACATATAAATGAATATAATATTGAACAATAATAGTGAACAATAAATTATATTCTAATGAATAGAATTATATCGTATACCATTATTGCAAGAGAAGATTCAACAAAGAATATAGATCTACTCATCAATATTCGTGTCTTCCTCGATGTGTAGGTCCTTCTCCGAATCATAATAATCGACTAATATATTATTTTCTATCTCATCATCATTTATGAACTGATCGTCGCCCTCTGACTCATCAAGATAAATACAAAATCAACTTCAACTTCGTTAGGCGGCAGATCAGCCTTATTCAAAGGAGCTGTTACAAGTTCTTCATCAACAAGAAGCTCGGCTAATGTTTGTTCTTCCTCTTGAAAAGCTTCCTCTTCATGTAAATCTGAATTTTCATCCATCTCTAGTCAGGTTGGTATGTCATATATGCCTCTAGGTGTTATTCTTTATACGACATGTCAATTATCTCGATACTTTAGATCTTTCAAATATATTACTTATTTCGCTTGAGTTGCTAATATATACGACTCATTCTGGTACCATGTTCGTACAAAATTTACATTGATAAAGTGTGGATCGATATGAATATCGATCTTTTTATTACTAATATCCCACCATTCATACTGAAATAAAAATACAGAATTACTGGATCCATGCTTTAGTTCTATGATATCTATCAGTATACCATAATATTCAATTTTTTATTCTCCTTCATATCCTATCGTAGCAATCCCACTATTCTAAATCCATCGTTGCATCTCAAGCTTCCTTGTATAAAATCTCATTCCTCCAATGATACAGGATGCATAGTAGTTAACCCTTCGATCGGGATCACATGCTAAATCGTACAACTCATCGGTCGCACCTTCTTCTTTATTAAAATACTTATATTTCATCTGCACCATAACATAAAAAATTATGTTATTTCAAATAATTATTTCTATAATTATTAAAAATAACATATTACTAGTACAACTTATAAGGTCTCCAAATCATTTTATAAATTTTCTCCTATATCGATCATCAGCATCCATATTATTTTCTCTGGATAGTATACTCTTGTGCTCACTGCAACAAGTCATGATTTTTAATTTTACATCGATATGAAAAAATTATTTAGAATATTAAACAGTATGCTAAGATGGTACTTAATAAAATCTTTAATTTCTTCATAATTATTTAGAACGTAGAAGTATGCCTTGGATAGCTCATTCACGTCCATAAATTCATATCTCCTTCTATCAATGGGTCGATCCATTTGTTTAAATATAGATAGTGTTGGTTCATTGTCACCCCATTTATGATCTGTGTTACGATCTGTACGATTGAATCTTATTTTGATATCATCAAGATATATTGAGTAGAATGTAACACACTCCATAGCTATGTATCTTCTGCTATAGACCCTTTAGGCCATGCTTTATTGCGTACATATTTTTTTAGGGTACACAAAAATCTATAAATAAAAATAAATTTAAATTTTAAAAATATATTTATATCTTATAATTGGTATGATAAAGTACATATAATTTTTTTACCTTTCAATAGGATACATCCACCAATAATATATCGATCTGATCAAAAGAGCTTTTTTTGAAAGATGAATAGCTAGATGCACCATAACATTAAAAAATGATGGTATATTTTTTTTTCTAACTTATAAAGAATGAGCACGATATCCTTCTCAAACTTCTCAAGTAAGTTAATCTTTAATTTTTGGCAACACAGTTCTCGGAAGAACACTCCCAACTCAATCAATGTAATTTGAACATCACCATCCAAATAGCCATGCATGACTACAGAAAGCAAGCGTTGCATGATCATATGGGAGTCATAACTTTTCATGCCAGAGATATTATTGTCGTTGTTGCCAACACATGCATCGTGATACATTTGAAGCGTAAGCATCAAGAAACTATATAGCTTTGAACCATCTACAGAAACTCTTCTTTTCTTCGTCAAATAGTGAATAATATACAGGTGGTATAAAAAATCTATCACCTCGATGAACTAAATGCAACTCTGATCGAATTTTTATTTTTTGTAAATCAAGATGAGCTTTTATACTATCTTTTATTTTTTCTGAAATATTCAATACTATACCGATGATATTATCATAAATATTCTTCTCAATGTGCATTACATCCAGATTATGATGAGATAGTAACTACTTCCAATACGACAGTTCGAAAAAAATACTTCACTTCGTCCAATTCAGCTCAGCTTCAGCACGCTTCTGCTTGCAAGTACCCAATATTTTCTTAAATTAAACATTTTCAATGACTTTAAGTTGTTCTAAAACTTTTACTCCATTTAACTCCTTAGGTGGCAGATGCCGATCAGACTTACCATCAAAGTATTGGTTGTAACAGATCCTCTAAGAGTGATTATCATGTAAAAATCATCGATGATTCATGAAGCATATTTTTCATCCATGCTTTAAATGTAAGGAGGATGCATCCTTGTTGCACATTGGACATACCAGATATCTTTTGGTACTCCACCTAGATAAGTTTTCATATGCAGAAAAATTATTTATGGTTCATAAAATCGAAGCATGCAACTTAAAATTCTTTTGACTCATAGAATCATATGTCTGTACTTTATTTTTCTATAGCTCCTTCAGGTCATCAATTAACGGTCATAAATATACATCAATTTTATTATCTGGTGCTTCAGAACTGGAATCACTAGTGACATAAAAATAAATGGTTCTTTCATGCACTTTCAAGATGACACATTATATACAACTAGCATCACAGGCCACATACTGTAGGAAGTACTCAAATTGCCAAAGAGATTAAATCCATCTATTGCTAGATCAAGCTGGATATTGCACGGATCACTTGAAAAGTGCAGATACTTTGCATCGAAGTCTTTTTACACTATAGAGTTGGTCAGATGGCTAAATATGTTCTCCTTCGAAACTCGCTGCTCATGATGCCATCTCATTTCTTCAACTATCTTTATAGATATATACAACCATTGAAATCTTGAAATCAATGAAAAATACCTCAAAATCTTTTGAGGTATCTTCTTTCCTTTTCTGTTATCGATTTTGCACCTAGACTCACTGTATTTTAGATATTTAGTTGTCTGTTTGTTATCTTTATAAAATAATATACAGTTATTTTTGCAGGCATATATAGGAATATAGCCAAATCTTAATTTTCACATATATATTTTTGCTTTAAAATATGATTTTGAAAGTCTCTCTCCATCGAGAAGAGCTGCTTTAATCAATATCAAATTTTGATCAAATAACTTTTGACTCTATCGATTCACGATTTTAATATGAAGTAATTTTATCAAAAATTCTAACTTAAAAAATTTTGCATAATTTAAATAGAATGGCTCTCGTGCATCCCTTACAAGCTTTGCAAACTATTCAGAAGTCCCTTCTACCTCAAGCCGAATATTGTGTTCATGATCAGAATTGCCTTCATATGCACTAGTACTCATGCATACATTTGAATAAATACTCTGATGTAAATCATCCAATAGTTCTCCTATACCTCCATGTTTGATAGGTTCAGCAGCATCACTATCATCTTCAGTATCATGATCATCATGTACAACTTCATTCGGATCACCCTCCCCATGCCATATCCAACAAATATACTTCTTATCCATACTATAACGTAACAGATATTCCTCAACAAGTATTATATGATGATATACCATATTAACATATCTCTTGTATGGATACTTTATCCGACTAGCACTGTCAGTCTTGTACCGTGCAAACTCAATAAAATCTCGAATATTTTTTTAATATTCAAATAAAAAAATACCTCTAGCATTCATCCAACTTTATTGATATCCATCTAACAACAAACACGAAAAGGCTGACAAATCTTGATTCGGATCCATAAACGGATCTTTATACAAAGCAGCATGCATTAAAGAACATAGACTGAATAGTAATATAGAAAATCTCCTTCCATCAATTTAATGAAGCAAAAATACATGATCCTATCTATTTCAAATCATTACTAACAGGTATGGCTCTATCTTTTTCAAAAAAATAATAATCTTATTATTGTTATTAGTCGATATTTTATTTCATTATTATGAAAATTTTGACAGCATCTCCCCATGATTCTTCAAGTATATGACGTGAATATGGTACCTACGCATCCTATCCACCATATACCAAGAGAACAGTGGACAGATAAATGCTGACTACCATATAATGAAACAAAATATCAACTATTAATAATAATAAGATTATTACTTCTATTACTTTTTTAAAAAATCCAAATATGGGATATCCAAGAGTCGATCTCGATCAAGATCGACTTTTGAACAAAAATCTATGGCTCAATGCAATTTAACTACCATCTCTGAACATACATTCAAAGATGGATTTTTAATTATCAAAAAAGAGTAACTCTGTATTGAAATTTTTTCATCAAAAATTTTAGTATAATTTTTTCTAAAATAAAAATATTTTTTATATTTAATTATAATAAGCAAAAGCATACAAAATAGCACACAAAATAATTAAATTGTAATAAGCAAAAGTAATATGCATTGTGCTAGTGGAACAATCAAAAATTTATAAATTTCAGCAGTAACATTAAAAAATTTATGCAATAAGTATAAAATAAACTATAAGTAGTTGAGTATATAAAATAATATTAATATAAAATAATAATAAAAAATCCACTCCCGCATCGAATATCCTCTACTCCCTCTTTCTCATCTTCCAAATTCACCAAAAGTAGCCCCATGGAGGCAGTCCTGCGGATAGGGCTGGAAGTGGGTCGGACCGCCAGGAGGTCCATTGGGTCGGGCTTCGAACTCGGCCCCAAACCATTCAGGCCGGAATCTAGCTAAAAAAGAGGGCCCGTTTGGCCATGGGGCTGGGCTCGGGCAGACATTTGGCCCGACCCAGAGCCGACCCAATTGGATTCAGGTTGATTAACCCCCCTTTCTCCGATCTCAATCCAATCCATATTTTAACTTTTATATATACAATAAATTATTTTTTATTTTTTTAAAAATATTTTTTATCTAAAAATATTTTTTTTCTAAATATTTTTTCTCCTAAACGGGCTCCGAACTCGACTCCTATGGCACCGGCGCCGGCACCCACCCCACGTCGTCCGAACTTGGCCTTCACAACCTCCGCTCCCACGATACCGTCGCTGTCACCCATCCCCCGTGACCCACCCCCTGCTGTGCCGCCACCCTCTTCAACCCCCCACGATCCGGATTCCAACTCAGATCCTGATCAGATTCCAATTTGGATCTCAATCCGGATCGAGATCTTGATCTAGATCTCGACCTCGATCCAATTCGGATCATGATCCAAAATTTATTTTTATTAATTAAATAATAAAATATCTAATTAATATTTTACTTTTTTTTCATTTTTTTTCTTTTTTCTCATTTTTTTTCTCTCATTTCTCTCTTCCCTTCCTCCCTCCCAGGCCGCTCCGGCCAACCTTCATCCCTCCCTGACTGACCCTATCCCCGCCCCCGACCGGCCATGGCCCCCTCCCCACCCCCGTGTCATCCTCGGCCGCCCCCCAACCCCCTCCCCACCCCTATGTCACCCCCAACCGCCCACGATCCCCTCCCCGCTCCCATATCACCCCTGACCGCCCCCCGAACCCCTCCCCGCACCCGTACAACCCCCGACCACCCCTGACCCCCTCCCCATCCTCGTATCGCCCCCAGCCGCTGGCCAACCCCCTCCCCACCCCGTGTCACCCTCGACCGTCCACGGCTCCTCTGTACCCCCGTGTCACCCCTGGCCACCCTCCGACCTCCTTCCCACCCCCGTGTCACCCCCGACCACCCCCGACCCCCTCCCCGCCCCCGTGTCGTCCCTATTAGATGTATATCCTAGAAGCCAATATGATTGACACATTATAATAAATCTAGGACATAATTTTATACTTTATACATTGATTTGATCAATAAAAGGATAAGTTTATTTTTTATTCAAGTGTGATGTGTCCTTGAATCGTCTATGAAATTAATTTTTGATACATATTTTTAAAGAGTTGAGAATTAGAAACATGTATTTAATTCCTAAATACTCTTGGTCATAGAATCATCATGAGGATGGTGATCGATCTAGATAGACCGGCACACAGATCACTTCCTTCTAGATAGATGCGTCTCTAGTCTATAGTGTAGAAACACTGGACGATGAGTGCGGATAGTTGTTAGAGAATAACTAGTATTGAGCGTGACCATACGAGAGATCACTTGGATTTCTATTCGATCATCAGTGATTATCTCGGTATTGTAGTTGTGTATGATCCTTTGATCTAAGATGGTACTACTGCTCGTAGTGAGATTGTTGAAGTTTGACTGACATATAAACATGGATCTCAATGAGCTCTTGTAGTGGATATTGACGATAGTTGGTCCATTGTAGGAGTAGGGTATACATCAAGATGAGATCTATTAACTTTGATAGAGAAGAGTAGTCCTATGAGATTTGAGAGGCTAAGTTTGAGAGTCTGTAGCCACAGTAGTGTGATTGATGAAAAGAGTTTCCATAAAAATCATAATTGGACTTTAGCTGATCAAATCTATCATATGACGGATGTTGGGGTTTGACGATTTATCCATGGCCTGCTATCTAGTCGGGACTCATGATAGAGAAACTGAATCACATGTTAACTATACCTTCAGATTTTTTTCAGTTCTACTGGATTGCCATTACATACTGATAGGTGTCACTGATGGATTATGAGAGCTCACTAAGGTTATTCTGGATCGATAATCCTTGATGAGTTAGAGTGAAATTATTTCGACCCATTGAAAAGAGTTTCAATGATACTTTGATAGGGATTATTGTATATCTTACTACCAGATAGAATTAAATCTATGGGGTTACACAATAAAGGGATTAGACTTGAAATAAGCAATTGGACTTATGAAGTGTCAA
This sequence comes from Elaeis guineensis, assembly GCF_000442705.2. NCBI lineage: Eukaryota > Viridiplantae > Streptophyta > Magnoliopsida > Arecales > Arecaceae > Elaeis > Elaeis guineensis. Next base: position 29,361,434 of record NC_025993.2, on the reverse strand, counting down.
TTGGATTTAGAGAAACTCGATTGGGTTCAAGATAACTTTGCTAGCATGTTGTTGGACCTAATTTCCTCTTTATGTTTGAATTTCTTATTTGATAAGATAATTCAAACTTAATTACCTACTAATAATCTAAATGAATTAGATTCATTGGACTCCAGTTGTTGGGTGTCTAAGATTTTGGATTAAATAAATTAAGGATATAAGTTCTTAATTAATTTTTTTGATAGTTAAGTTGGGGTGCCACCTTGGTTTGATCAAGTTGGGCATAGCCATGCTTTAGAGGGCGTGTGAATCCCTATTGGGGCATCTCTTGGGTGTACTTTGGGATGTGATTTAGTAGGTGCAAGGGCTCCAAGAGTTGGTGCCTAATAGGTTTCCTAAAGGAAGTTGAATAACTTAAGTTACTAGAAAACCTAATGCAAGTAGGACTTGTATTATGAAATTGAATAGGATTCAATATTTATATATGTCTATTTAAAAGGGCCTCTCCTATGGTCCCTAGGCATCACAACCAGCAGCCCACATGCCCCATAAGAGTACCCCCACACCCTCTCTTCTCCTCCCCTTCTCCTTCCCTTGGACGTCCACATGCCACACCCTTTATGGGGCGTCCCTCTTCCTTTCACACCCAAAGCTATTGGATGTCCCTCCTTTGCTGGTTTCTAGCCTATGGTAGCAGCATAAATTAAAAAGAGAAAGGTAAGAGAAGAAGAAGATCAAGGAAAGAGATCAAAGAGTTGATCGCGATCCATGCTTCATTCGTATTTGCAGGCTGAATTTTCTTAGAGAAAAAAGGTTAATCTTAAGAGGGCTGTTTCAAGCTGATCTCAAGTGGATACCCATAGGAGCTAGGTACTTATGCGGTTAAGAGAAAATCTCTTCTTTTTCAGATCTAGATTTAAAGAAAGGAATTACCAAATAGGTATGTGATTAGATCACATATTAAAATTCAGCATATGTACAATTTCAGCATATGAAGTAGATCCTTGTGATTTATATTTTATGCATCCATGATTTAGATTAAAAGGAGTTTTAATCTTCTATTCCACTGCGGTGTTTAGAAAAAAAAATTTTGAAACACACATGCATGCCCCAACATACGAATTCCAACAGCCCCCGGCCGCCCACCCCCACCCCTGCAACCCCCTCTGCCCCCTGGTGGCCTGATCAATAAAAAAAAAGGGTGTGAAGTACCCTTACCTCCAGTGGATGACAACGACGGTGGTGGAGAAGCCCACAGCAACAGCGATGGACAGCAACGGCACCGGCAATGGTGGAGACGGGGTCGCCGACGGGAAGAGAGGGGGGAGCGCTCAGAGAGGGAGAGGGGAGAGTTCGGTTGAAGAGGGGAGAGGGGAGAGCTCGGAGAGGGGAGATGGGAGATGGAGAGGAGAGAAAGAGGATTTCGCACAAAGAGACGTCGAGTTAACGTCTTATTAATATAGAACTATTAGCAATAAAAATTTTTATCGCTAATATTATTATTAGCGATGAAAAATAACTTTCATCATCAATAAATCCCGCCAAAAAGTTCTCCCTTAAATTTTTTTTTTAAATAAATTTCAACCAAAAAATTTATGAAATAAATTATTAATGATGAAAAATAAAATTTTCATCGTTAATAAAGCTATTAGCGATGAAAATTCATTTTTCATTGCTAATAATACCGTACAATTTTTTTTTCCTCTAACAATTTTTTCTTCAAAAAAATAAAAAAATATTTTTAAAATGATTTTTACAAAAATCCCTTTTCGTTGCTAATAATTTTTTTTGTTAATAATTTTTTTCTTCATAAAAATTAATTAAAATAATATTTTTGAAATATAATTTTTGATGAAAAATAAATTTACATCGTAAATAAATTTTTCTTAAAAAATTTTTAAAAAAATTAAAGACTATTTATGATGAAAATTTGATTTTCATCGTTAATAATAAAAAAAATTTGCCTCTCAAATTTTTTCAATATAAAAAAAATCTTTCTAATAATAATTTTATAAAATATTAATTTTGAATTTTTCCCATAAAAAAATTTTTTATCCAAAAAATTTTTAAAAAAAATGACATTAAAAAAATATTTATAATAAAAAATAAAAATAATTTTTTTTAATCTAAAATTTTTTTGATCTAAATTTTTTTTAAAATAATTTTGTTGAAAAAATTAATTTTTTATTAATCAAAAAAATTTATATAAATAGTTAATTTATAATTTTTTTTAAAAAAAATTTTAAAAAAATTACATACATAAAAAATATAATTATGATGAAAAGTTTAATTTACATCGCTAATAATTGTTATAAGAGCTGCTCTTCAGCTACCATAATAGAATGGACACTATAGGAGATCGATAGCTTTGAGGTCTTCGATCTCCAAGGAGCTTATCTTTTTCTTGGAGTCCTCGCTTCGAAAGTCAGAGTATGAGAATATCGTGGTAATTTTGAGATCATGGAGAAATTCATCAAGATTGAGATTTAGAAGATAGGGTAGGGACAGAAAGTTAGAGGTCCAAAAGCTCATATATTGCATGCATGTGAGGATCACGCTTAAAAAATTTAAGAGAAATTGTATCAGCATCAAAGATCTAGCAATTAACCAGAATCAAAGCAGACTTGCGGGTAGTGCAAGTTATGTTATAAAGCACAAGCTCATATTTATGTTTTATATTATTAGGAAGATGAGTGCTCGTATTGTTTGTCTTCTCATGATTGAAACTCCTATAGAGATATGTTTGAACGTCGATCGATGCGAGACATGTGGTACCATTCGAGATCGTGAAAGTCATGCTAGAATGCACTGCTTAACTATATAGTTTCTACATAAAAGAAGGCTCGTTTCATACAGCTTAAGGCAGACACTCCATCAGAAAGATTCATTGATATCACTAGTAATAGTGACAGTGATGAACAGATAAAGTTTATGTCATAAATAAACGTATAGCTCATTTTATTCAAAAGGATCTATTCATTCTAATCCATGAATATCACCCACTTTCATATATTTTTTTCATATAAAAGGTTCAGTCTGGATTATAACTCATATTTGCTTCTTCACCATGTAAAAGGATAAAAGATATATACAGCTGCTGTAAAAAATAGATGCAGTTACTTTACATAAAATCAAAATTTTAAATTTTATAATTCTTTTAAGTTTTTAATATTTTTATATATTGATGATGAAAATATTTTCATCATAAATAATAAAGTATTTATGACATAAAAATATTTTTTATCATACATATTAATTATTTATGATAAAATTTTTTTATCATAAATAATAAGCAATTTTTGATTTTTTTAAGTATTGGCGATGAAGATATTTTTATCATAAATAATTAAGTATTTATGATATAATTTTTTTATCATAAATACTTAATTATTTATGATAAAAAATTTTCATCACAAATAATAAGTAATTTTTGAATTTTTAAATATTTTTTTTACTATTAATGATGAAGATATTTTTATCATAAATAACTAAGTATTTATGATGAAAATTTTTTTATCTTAATTATTAAGTTATTTATGATGGAATATTTTTATCATAAATAATAAGTAAATTTTACTTTTTAAAATTTTAATTTTTTTAAATGTTGGAGTCAAAAATATTTTCATCATAAATAATTTAATATTTATGATGCAAATTTTTTTTCATAATAAATATTTAATTATTTAAGATAAAAATTTTTCATCATAAATAATAAGTAATTTTTTATTTTTTAAATTTTTGATTTTTTTACTATTGATGATGAAAATATTTTCATCATAAATTATCAAGTATTTATGATGAAAAATTTTTTTCATCTCAAATATTAAGTTATTTATGATGAAATATTTTTATCATAAATAATAAGCAACTTTTAATTTTTTTAAATTTTTTATTTTTTAAGTATTGGTGATGAAAAAATATTTTCATCATAAATAATTAAATATTTATGATGCAAATATTTTTTTTATCATAAACACTTAATTATTTATGATAAAAATTTTTCTTTGCAAATAATATATAATTTTTTATTTTTTAAATTTCTAATTTTTTTAATATTGATGATAAAACTATTTTTATCATAAATAATCAAGTATTTATGATAAAATATTTTTTCATCTCAAATATTAAGTTATTTATGTTAAAATATTTTCATCATAAATAATCTATAATTTTTAAATTTTTTATTTTTTTTAAATATTAATGATGATTATATTTTTGTTGAAAATAAGCTTATTAGTGATGAAAAAAAATTTTCATCATAAATAATTTAATTATTTATGAAAAAATTATTTTTATTGCTAATATTTAAAAATTTAAAATTTAAATAAATAAGATATTATTTATGATGAAAATATTCATCGCTAATAATATGTATTTATGATGAAAAAAATTTTTCATCGCTGATATTGGACTATTTGTGATGAAAAATTATTTTCATCGTAAATAATAAATTATTTGTAATGAATATTTTTATCATTGTAAATAACTTTATTGGTGATAAAAATATTTTCATCGTAAATAATTTCATTATAAAAATGCTCTTTTCTTATAGGTATCATGGCCTCAAAGATCCTAATGACCTATCAGATTCTGGCATAACAGCCTATGGCTCTATCTTTATATAAAGAGGTAATAAGGAGATCCGAAGGGGGCTCGACTCTAAAGCAAAAAATCTTGCTTATGTTCTCCTTCCTCCTTCGACTATTCTCTAAACTCCGACTGACTTAAGCATCGAAGGGTCCCTTATCAAACACCAGGACGATTAGTAGACTTTCTTTATAGGTCCATCAATCTTTACTAGCAGCCCACACCCTTTGAAGTGCCTGTTCAATCTTCGAACATATCATCATCGAGATTTAGCTGCAACAGATATTATGGTGTAGGAGGTAGGACATCATTAATCTTACATTGGTTGTGAATCAAGAAAAACTCCGACTTGTATAGGAAGGGACCATCCTTCTCATAAGAGCAAAATCATGAGGTTCATGGACTAGAACGGATAATACCTCATATATCGAGCCATGAGCCTTTGATGGCAATAATGGTGCACTACGTAAGGGACTACACTTGTGATAGTGGGGTACCTCTAGTCTGTACACATACTCCCTCTTTATTAGAGGGGTGTAGTAAAAATAAGGAAGACACCTTTCGTCCATACACCTCTTAATAGGGGGCTATGCTGTGGTATAAGAGGGAGGGCATTATTAGTCCCCATTCTTCTCACATGAAGCATCTTTTAAAAGGCAAAACCATGAGACCCAAAGGCTCATGGCTGCAACAGTTAGATATCCAAAACAAGGAAGAAGAGGCTGCATGTCACGAGCAAGAACTTTAATGGTTGACCCAAAATCATTTTTGATGCCATGGGAAAGATTGTTTTCTGATCTCATTTTTCCTTACATAACTTTATCATTTATCTAATGAGCCACGAGCATTGCTGCATATCATGCAATTTCTCCAGCTCTCTACTCCAAGGATGTCTCGATAGTTATTCAGTATCATAAAGATCAAAAGGATCCTGTCTTTCATAATTGATGGTAAAGCCAAAGAGACATTTTCCAGAGAGGTTTTTCCTTGGGACTCCAAATAGGCTAAAGAGTACATAATGTGTTTTGACATCCCTAACTGGTCCATAAATCTTTTATGGGTCCTTAAGTGTAAGTTTTGCAGAGATTGCAAATGAAATTTGTAGTTTCATAATGAATGTAATGTATTAAGCAAAAAAAATAAAAAGTAAAAAATAAAAAAACCTACTCACTACTTTTAGGAGCCTAAACTGCAAAGACTGCAATTGATGGGAAAGCATGGTGACAAAAAGGGTTTCTTTCATTTGCTTTGTGGAACTTAGTGGTAAATAAGGATTCAGGTTGTGATGGCAAGTGGAGTGAAGGGCAAGGAGAAGGCCGTGGGAGATGGTGGCAATCCAACGCCCATCTTCGGTGAAGGGGGAAGAGCCTGGTCAAGGATAGTGGGGGGTTAGGTGTGGCAGGCAATGTGGACATCTCATAAGATCTCAAAGGCGGAGGTTGATCAACTCCAGCGATACTTCACCAAAATCCTGGAGTTCTCGAAGGAGGAAAGGGGGAAGTGGGAAAGGATCTCCATTATGGTCGAAGCTTGGGCCGATTGGTTCCTATGGACTGGATCACTCGGGACTTCAAGGTAAGGGGTAAGCTCCCTAATGAGGTGGAGTCCTTTTCCTTTGTAGAGGATCACCTCCTCTTTCGATTCAAATCAAAAGAGGAGGCCAACATTATCCTCAGAGGAGGGCCGTGGATCACCGTCGGGCAGCTACCGGTGGTGGAACCCTAGGTGCCAGGATTTTATTCCGGGCACCAACGTGGTGAAGATGACCATGGTGTGGCTGCATCTCCTTGGGCTTCTGATGGACTTTTGGACTCCTAGGAGGCTCTTGGACAATGTGGAAGAAGCGAAAATCCTAGTTTCCATCGACAACTTCATGGATGAAGTGAAGAAGACCAGATTTGTGTAACATCTGATCAAAAAAGAAGAAAAGATTAGTTAAAAAAAATAAAATAATAAAATAGAGATACTCATATTCTTCAGACTGCTGGAAGGGGAGCATAAGAGATCAAGAAGGAGAACTTTAGCTCTCGAAAACCCCAATCCAGGCCGAACACATCCCTCTCTTCCTCAAGGTGGCTAGGATTTCAGAAGAGAGAGAAAAAGAAATAGGAGAAGCAACAGGATCCAGAGGGTTCCAAACCCTTATATTCTGTCGGGTTCGGATTATGGATCCGCTCAGGAAACCTAACAACCTGCTCCGACAAGCCTCAAAAATATCTCCTCATATTTCATTTCACATTTCATTTTAGGGACATTTGCATTTCATTTCACATTTCATTTTAGGGACATTTGCATTTCATTTCACATTTGTATTTCATTCTGGCAAAATGCCATCTCCATTTAATTAGAGTTGTATTTTACTTCGGGAGCATTACATTTTTATTTCCTATAACTACATATAAATACCAACTGTAATAGAGATTTGAATCAAGCAACGAAAGTATTTAGAATTCTCTCCAAAAGTTCTCCTTCTTCTCTGATCTGATCTACCTCTCCGATCTGATCTATCCTTCTCCTGTAAACTCCCTTCTTTTCTCAATTCTACTCACAGATCTACACAAAAAAATCACATTGAAATCCTCTCTGGAAGTTCGGGATATTACAAAAATTTGATATCAGAGCATAGATCTGAATCTTGAACCTACGGCAAAAAGGCCTGAAAATAGCAGTTGAAGCTTACCTGATGCTGTAATCGGTAATTAGTGAGTCTACCGAGTCCAAATTAAGGAAATCGACAGCAGAACTCTCAATTCAATCAAGAAACATAACATCAGGTAACATTCCCAAAATTGATTTGAATCTATTTTCAGTATAGATTATGGTGAATGTATCAGGGTCTTTAAGGGGTGATTACTGTTCCAATAAGTTAGGAGCAGCAACCTGGCCTCATGAAATCATCATTGGCCACCTTGAATTGAATTGCTGTAGCTAGGAGTTATAAAATTTTTACTCTCTATCAAGCAATTTCAAAATAGTTAAAAAAAAAAATCTTCTGGAGTGTGGTAAAAATGGTAGAAGGAACCCGATTAAAAGAGATCTGTGAAAACACACGAGCACTGGAAGAAAGAATGCAAACATTTTTCACAGACTGCCACAACCATATTGAAAATAGATTACACCAAGTATCTGAGGAATACAATACAAAGTTGGGTGTGTTTGCAAGACAGTTAGATGAATTACAGATTGAGGAAATATAGAGATATGAAGCTTTACAAATTAAAGCTGCAAGGAGGCATGAAATTATGATGCAGGAACAAAATCACAGACATGAGCAGTTGCTGAAGCTAATTTCACCACAGCCATCAGTGTCTCAGCCCACTCCTTCATTCATTGCAAATAATAATCCATCAGCCATAAGAAATGGAAGAATAAAAAACTCTGAGTCACCTGGCTGTAGCTCAATAGCAGTAGCAGCTGAGGCTAGAGGTAAAGGAATACTATCCACACCATATCAACAATTGGATAGGATGGGTGATATTCAAAATAGGACCCCATTTTACTTATCTTATCTGAAATTGGAGTTTTCTACTTTCAATGGTGAAGAACCCAGAGAATGGAGCAGTAAGGGTGAATAATATTTTAAAATATATCAAATTTCAATAACTCAGTGGGTGGAGATAGCTACAATGCATTTCATGAGAAAGGCATATAGATGGAAGGAAGGGTACTTAATTGATAAACCAAATTTGGGTTGGGAAGAATTGGTAGAAGCAGTGAATAGAAGATTTGATAGTGAAAATATGAAACAGTTGATCAGAGAATTTAATAAATTGGTGCAGATAAGTACTGTGGAGAAGTATCAAGAAAAATTTGAAGATATGAGAGCTAGGATGATATAATATAATCCAGCATTAACTGAAAGATATTTTATAGAAAGCTATATCAGTGGATTAAAGAAAAAATTGATACCCTATATTGATTTATCTCATCCTACAACTTTAGAAGAGGTGTATGAAGCTAAATTACATGAACATGCTTTGTTAGTGATGTGGAAAAGGAGCAAAATAATTTACAAAACACCCACAACTAAGTCAGCAGATTATTTTCACCCTAAACTAGCAGTACAAAGGAAAGCACAAAATCTCAAACCATCAGAAATCAGAAGTTATTACAGAAGGATAATAAACAATAGTGGGAACAAAGAAGAGCAACTGGCTTGTGCTTCAAATGTGGGAAAAAATACCACTCGGGGCATCAATGTTCACTGAAGATGAATCAATCTGTTAATGCCACAATAGAAGTTGATGAAGTATTTGATGAACAGTTATTGCAGGAAGAGGAGGAAGAAGAAATAGAGGAAGAGGCCATGACAGAAGAGGAAAAAGATAAAGAAATAGAAACAGCTGTATATGCCTTAATGGGACAAAACCAAAATAAAACTATTAAGATTCAAGGAGAAGCCAATAACAAAACTCTGGTCATTCTAATTGATACTGAAAGTACTCATAGCTTTATTGATTACCAAGTGGATAAAGAAGTAAAAGCTACAATTACTGCAGCAAACCCATTGGTGGTAACAGTGGCAAATGGACACAAAGTGTTGAGTAAGCTCAAATGTGTTAATTTTAAATGGACTATGCAAGGAGAGCAATATCAGACAGATTTAAGGGTGATTAGACAGATGGATCTAGTGTAATTCTGAAAATTGATTAGCTAAGAATCTATGATAAAGTAACCTTTGATTATTTGGATAATGTTGTCACTTTTATTAAGGAAGGAAAACAGATGACATTGAGAGGCATTACAGGAGGATCTAAATTAAAGACTACTAAAGCCAAACTTCAAATAATTACTGCTACATAGTGGTATAGATTTGGACTTAAAGGTGACTGTTGTGTAGTAGGGCAATTGAAGAATTTTGATGGGAAAAGGTCAGAAGCAGAGATACCTGATTCAGTCAAGGAAGTATTAGAACAGTACAAAGATATATTCCAAGAATCTAAAGGGTTGCCTCTCAGTAGACTACTAGATCACAGAATTCTTTATTACCAGGAACCAATCCTGTTAATATCAGACCATACAGATATACTTATGAACAGAAGAATGAGATTGAAAGATAAATACAGAAAATGCTTAAAACTACTATTATTCAGCCTAGTACCAGTCCATATGCATCATCTGTACTATTGGTAAAAAAAAAAGATAACAGCTTGAGATTTTGTGTGGATTATAGGCAGCTTAATAAGGCAACAGTGAAGGATGAATATCCTATACCTTTAATTGATGATCTTTTGGATGAACTTGAGGGATCCCAATATTTCTCTAAAATAGACTTGAGATCGGGATACTATCAAATCAGAATGAAACCAGAAGATATATACAAGACAGCATTTAGAACTCATATGGGACATTATGAATTCTTAGTGATGCCCTTCGAATTAACTAATGCACCGGCCACATTTCAAGCTACTATGAATGAGGTGTTCTCTCCTAATCTTAGAAAGTTTGTGTTAGTATTTTTTGATGATATTTTGGTATATTTTTTGATGATATTTTGGTATACAGTAAAACCTTAGAGGAGCATGTGAAACATCTCATTAAAGTATTGACTATATTAAGAAAGAATTAGTGGTATGCAAAAAGGTCCAAATGCTTTTTTGGACAGCAACAAGTGGAATATCTGGGGCATATAATTTTCAAAGAAGGTGTGGCAACTGACCCTGAGAAGGTGATAGCTATGAAAAGGTGGCCAAAACCATCTACATTGAAGGATTTGAGAGGATTTTTGAGACTCACAGGGTACTATAGAAGGTTTATAAAAGGATATAGATCCATTAGTAAACTTTTAATAGAGCTACTTAAAAAAGAAAATTTCCATTGGGATGAAACCACACAAAAAGCATTGGAGAAGTTAAAAGAGGTAATATCCACAGCACCAGTTCTAGCTATGCCAAATTATTCCTTATCTTACACTTTGGAAGTAGATGCCAGCGGATATAGAATTGGAGCAATCCTCACACAACAAGGAAGACCTATAGCTTATCTCAGTAAAGGACTAAGTGAAAGGAACAGAGTACTTTCTACCTATGAGAAAGAATTCCTAGCTATTTTGATGGCTATAGAAAATGAAAGTACTACATTAGCTCCCGACCTTTTATCATTAAAATAAATCATCAAAGTTTAAAATATTTATTAGAACAGAAAGTAACTACTGTAGCATAGCAAAAAGGTATGATGAAGCTTATGGGGTTGGATTATGTGATACATTATAAGAAAGAAAAAGAAAATCAGGTTGCAGATGCTCTATCGAGTTGGAGATTTGAGGAAGAAAAAGTGCAGGCTATTACAGCAGTGGTACCTACATGGAGTTTAGAAATAGCTAATAGTTATGAAGGGGATCAACAGACTCAGCAAATTATAGTAGAAGTACTCGTAGAACTAAAATCACAGACTGAATACACTTATAAACAAGAAGTACTTAAGTACAAAAAAAGAATTTACATTGGGAAAATAGGAGAGTTGAGACATAAAACTCCTAGAACTGATGCATGCTTCAGCATTAAGGGTCACTCAGGAATGAACCATACTTATAAAAGAATCAAACAATTATTTTATTGGCCAGGAATGAAACAGCAAGTGGAGAAACTAGTAAAAGAATGTAAAATTTATATTAAAAATAAAATAAATGAAACTCCATATGCAGGGCTACTACAACCTCTGCAAATTTCTACCCAAGCCTGGCAAGAAATCAGTATGGATTTCATCGAGTCATTATCAAAATCAGAAGGTAAAGATACTATATTAGTAGTGGTGGATCAGTTAACTAAATATTCATATTTTATTCTTTTAACTCATCCCTATTCAGCACAGAATGTAGCAAAATCATTCTTAGACACAGTATACAAGTTACATGGAATGCCATAAAGTATTATATTAGACAGAGATAAGATCTTCACCAGTTAGGTATGGCAAGACTTATTCAGATTAATGGGGGTCAAACTATATCTGAGCACTGCCTATCACCCACAAACTGATGGACAAACAAAGAGAGTAAATTGATGCTTGAAAACATATTTAAGATGCATATGCTTTCACAGTCTGCACAGATGGCTTAAATGGCTATCCCTGGCTGAGTGGTGGTATAATACCAACTATCACTTCTCCCTAGGGATGATACCTTATCAAGCCTTGTATGGACATCCACCTCCGATGTATTCGATAGTTAACATGGACATGCAACAGCAAAGTATAGTGGCAGACTGGAATAAAGAAAGAACTAAGATGCTACAGATCTTAAGAGACAGACTCAAAGAAGCACAAAATCATATGAAACAAAATACAGATAAGAGAAGAATAGATAAAGAATATCAAGTAGGGCAAATGGTATACCTCAAACTTCAACCCTACCGACAAGCTATAGTAGCCATGCACAAAAATTTGAAGCTTACCTCACAGTATTTTGGACCTTTCAAAATATTAAAAAAAATTGATCCTGTGGCTTATGAGCTTAATCTATCCGAAGGATCTAAAATACACCCCGTATTCCATGTTTCATTACTCAAATAGGAGATTCAAAAATCCAAGCAAGCATCACCAACAGTACCCCTCATGGAGAAGAAGGACAACTATTAGGCCAATCAAAAAAGATTCTAGACAGAAAAATGGTCCGTAGGAAAAACAGAGCAGTTATCCAAGTACTGATCAAGTGGAGCAACCTCAGTGAAGAAGAAGCTACATGGGAAGACTACTGGTCTCTCAAGAACCATTTCACTCAGTTCGATCTTTGAGGACAAGGATCCTCCGAAGAAGAGGAGAATGTAACATCTAATCAAAAAAGAAGAAAAGATTAGTTTGAAAAGAAAATAGAGATACTCATCTTCTTCAGACTGCTGGAAGGGGAGTGTTGGTGCAAAAATCTGCTTGCGCCGGAGAAGCTGGAGTCGGGGAAGCCGCGGTCGCCGCCGGGACCTGCAAGGGAAGTCTAAACCGGAGGTGGGGTTGCTCCGGCAAGACCCTCCGACGCTCAAGTCAGTTCTCTGCCTCAACAAGAATGGAGTGCTCGAACGGAGAATTTAGCAGAGTTTTTGAGATAAGAAATGAGCTTAAAGAATAACGTATCTGAGTCTCCCTTTTATAGACGGAGGGGGCAACGGATTGATGGCGACACCTGTAACCGTCTGGTAGTGGGCCGTCCGTGGTCAGGGGAATTTATTGCGAAGGGTAGTGGGGTAGACTCGTGGCTATTGTCATAGCCTGCCACGTAGGGCCCGTTGCAGGTAGTGGAGCGGCGTCCGTTACCGCTAGTTGTCAGCGAGTAGTAGAATCGTGCAGCACCTGCCGCAGGGAGTGGAGCAGAATCGTGGCCGTTGACACAGCCTGTCAGAGAGTAATGGGTCCGCCGTAGGGGGTAATGGAGCCGCGCGGAATCCGCTACAGGAAGTGGAACAGAATCATGGTTGTTATTCTGATCTGCCAAGGGGCACGGATCTGTTGGTCGAGGCTCGGCAGCGGTCGGAGTCCGGCCTCTGTAGAAGTCCGGGAGGGGTCCTCCTTTCGGTTGGAATTGTGGGTGGAGTCCGGCTCCCGCAGGAGTCCGGATGGAGCTTACCTGCAGTTGATACTGAGAGCGGAGCCTGGCTCTCGTAGGAGTCCGGACGGAGCTGTGCTGCAGTCGATGTCGGAGGCGGAGCCCGGCTCCTGTAGGAGTCCGGGCGGAGCCGCTCTGTAGTCGATGTCGGAGGTGGAGCCCGGCTCCCGTAGGAGTCCGGGCGGAGCCGCTCTGTAGTCGATGTCGGAGGTGGAGCCTGGCTCCCGCAGGAGTCCGGACGGAGCCGCTCTGTAGCCGATGTCGGAGGTGGAGCCCGGCTCCCGTAGGAGTCCGGGCGGAGCCGCTCTGTAGCCGATGTCGGAGGTGGAGCCCGGCTCCCGTAGGAGTCCGGGCGGAGCCGCTCTGTAGCCGATGTCGGAGGTGGAGCCCGGCTCCCGTAGGAGTCCGGGCGGAGCCGCTCTGTAGCCGATGTCGGAGGTGGAGCCCGGCTCCCGTAGGAGTCCGGGCGGAGCCGCTCTGTAGCCGATGTTGGAGGTGGAGCCCGGCTCTCGTAGGAGTCCGGGCGGAACTATTCTGTAGTCGATGTCGGAGGTGGAGCCCGGCTCCCGTAGGAGTCCGGGCGGAGCCGCTCCGATTCCGTCGAGGGTTTCGACTGTGGGTATTTTATACCCAACACCAGTCCCCCTACTTTCGAGTTTGAATTTCAAGCGAAGGGAGTACACAGAGAGAGAAATGGGCACAGCCGGAACCGTCCCTTCGAATCCTGCGCACCGCCGCCTCCAGATATTTTCAGGCACTCCAGGATACGCTGCGGAAGAAGGAAGAATTAGAAGAAGCAATGGAGAACCTGAGGCAGTCCTGGTTGAGGGATGGAGGTGATAACCCTAGGTCGGAGGAAGCAGGGCCTCCTTAGAGCTTTTTCGTCTTTATGTAGTTACTTTCTTTTTGTCATTTTGTCCTTCTTTCCCTGGCTGTCCTGGCCTTGTAGTATGTATATCGGAAATGGAAAGAAAAAAAATGCTTTGTGTTACCTGGTCCACGCGTAGCACTGATATTGTCGTCCGTTGACCTTTTCTTGTCGTTTGGCTTGTTTGACGTAGATGCCGTCGTGGGGGGGGGGCTCTTTCCTTTCATCCGACCTTGTTATGCGGCCGAGTCTCGCCACCATTATTAACCCTTGCTGCCGAAGTAGCAGATCGAGCCCGGCTCCCGTAGGAGTCCGGGCGAAGTCTTCCTTGGCGGCGGAACCCAGCTCCCGTAGGAGTCCGAGTGAAGTCTTCCTTGGCGGCGGAACCCGGCTCCCGTAGGAATCCGGGTGAAGTCTTCCTTGGCGGCGGAACCCGGCTCCCGTAGGAGTCCGGGTGAAGTCTTCCTTGGCGGCGGAACCCGGCTCCCGTAGGAGTCCGGGTGAAGTCTTCCTTGGCGGCGGAACCCGGCTCCCGTAGGAGAAACCCGGCTCCCGTAGGAGTCCGGGTGAAGTCTTCCTTGGCGGTGGAACCCGGCTCCCGTAGGAGTCCGGGTGAAGCCTTCCTTGGCGGCGGAACCCGGCTCCCGTAGGAGAAACCCGGCTCCCGTAGGAGTCTGGGTGAAGTCTTCCTTGGCGGCGGAACTCGGCTCCCGTAGGAGTCCGGGTGAAGCCTTCCTTGGCGGCGGAACCCGGCTCCCGTAGGAGAAACCCGGCTCCCGTAGGAGTCCGGGTGAAGTCTTCCTTGGTGGCAGAACCCGGCTCCCGTTGGAGTCCGGGTGAAGCCTTCCTTGGCGGCGGAACCCGGCTCCCGTAGGAGCCCGGGTGAAGTCTTCCTTAGCGGCGGAACCCGGCTCCCGTAGGAGTCCGGACCTTCCATTTTGCTCGAGCCGGCGCGAGGTTCTCCTTTTGTTACCAGCCTGGCTTGTGGGGGCGCGTTAGGGCGCTGTAAGGCCTCTCCCCCCTCCGGTCTAAAAGAACCGGGCCTTCAACTTTGCTCATGTCAGGACGAGGTTCTCCTCCTGTTCCTGACATGGCTGTGGGGGCACATTAGGGCGTTGCAAGGTCTCTCCCCCCATCCGGTCTAAAAGAACCGGGCCTTTGACTTTGCTCAAGTTAGAGCGAGGTTTTCCTCCTGTCCCTAACAGGGCTGTGGGGGCATATTAGGGCGTTGTAAGGCCTCTCCCCCCATCCGGTCTAAAAGAACCGGGCCTTCGACTTTGCTCAAGTTAGGGCGAGGTTCTCCTCCTGTCCCTAACAGGGCTGTGGGGGCACATATGGGCGTTGCGAGGCCTCTCCCCCCATCCGGTCTAAAAGAATCGGGCCTTCGACTTTGCTCAAGTTAGGGCGAGGTTCTCCTCCTGTCCCTAACAGGGCTGCGGGGGCACATTAGGGCGTTGTAAGGCCTCTCCCCCCATCCGGTCTAAAAGAACCGGGCCTTCGACTTTGCTCAAGTTAGGGCGAGGTTCTCCTCCTGTCCCTAACAGGGCTGTGGGGGCACATATGGGCGTTGCGAGGCCTCTCCCCCCATCCGGTCTAAAAGAACCGGGCCTTCAACTTTGCTCAAGTTAGGACGAGGTTCTCCTCCTGTCCCTAACAGGGCTGTGGGGGCACATATGGGTATTGCAAGGCCTCTCCCCCCATCCGGTCTAAAAGAACCGGGCCTTCGACTTTAAGAGGTTGCCCTCTTGTTTTTGATACGGTTTGCTTGAATTGTCCCAAGACATATGGGCACGCATTTTTTGATTAGGACGAAATTACTGGTAGTACATCCGTAAGTTTTCTGAGTTCCATGGTCGCGGGAGGTCGGCTCCTCCGAGCTTCTTAAGATAGTAAGTTCCGGGCCGGACTACTTCCTTGACCTTGTAAGGTCCCTCCCAGTTTGGGGCAAGTTTCCCCTGGCCCTGTGGTTGCGAGACAGCAGCTCGTCGAAGCACTAGATCTCCTGTTTTAAATGCCTTGTTCTTGACCCGGGCGTTGTAATATCGGGCGACTTTCTGTCTGTAGGCTGCCATTCGAACCTGAGCAATCTCCCGCCTTTCTTCCAGCAGGTCGAGGTTGGCTCTGAGACTTTGTGCGTTTTGGGGTTCATCGAATGCCACGACTCGTGTCGATGGGAGTTTAAGCTCGATCGGGATGACGGCTTCCATACCAAAGGCTAAAGCAAAGGGGGTCTCCCCTGTAGGCAACCTTTGGGTAGTTCGGTATGCCCATAGCACATGATAAAGCTCGTCCGCCCAAGTTCCTTTCGCTCTTTCAAGCCTTGTCTTAATTCCCTGCAAAAGGGTTCTGTTAGTTACCTCAGCTTCGCCGTTCGCCTGAGGATGAGCCACTGATGTGAAGTTGTGGGAGATGTTTAGATCTTCACAGAATTCAGCGAATCTGGTTCCCGCGAATTGCCGTCCATTATCAGTGATTAGGGTTCTAGGCAAACCGAACCTGCATACGATCGATTTCCAGACGAAATCCTGTACTTTCGCTTCTGTGATTTTTGCTAGTGGCTCGGCCTCGACCCATTTGGTGAAGTAGTCGATCGCTACAAGGAGAAACTTCCTTTGACCGGACGCTATGGGAAAGGGGCCGAGAATATCCATCCCCCATTGTGCAAAAGGCCATGGGGCACTCAAGGGTGTGAGCTCGGTAGCGGGCTGTCTCTGGATGTTGGCGTATCTCTGGCATCGATCACACTTTTTGACATATTCGATCGAATCATGATACATTGTTGGCCAGTAATACCCTTGGCGGAGTAACTTGTGGGATAAAGATCTGGCTTCCAGATGGTTTCCGCAAGCTCCCTCGTGTACTTCCCATAAAGCGTAGTCAGCTTCTGAGGGCCGGAGACACCTTAAGAGGGGCAAGGAGTATGATCTTTTGTACAATTTGCCCTCATAAAGGATGTACCGGGAGGCTTGATTTCGGAGCTTCCGGGCCTCTTTCGCATCCTGGGGGAGAACACCATCTCTAAGATAGGTCGTCAGTGGGTCGACCCAGCTGGGCTCGTGGTCGATCTCCATTACGGGCCGTGGTTCTTCCGTACTCGGATGTTTTAAAACTTCGAAGAGGACGCCTTTGGGCAATTCGACCGGAGCCGATGTCGCCAGTTTGGAGAGAAGATCGGCTCTGGTATTCTCCGACCTTGGAATTTGCCTGATGTCGAAACTGCTAAAGGTGGGGGTGAACTCCTTCACCTTCTCAAGATATTTGGCCATACTGTCCTCCCGTGCCTCATAGTTTCCGATGACTTGCCCCACCACAAGTTGGGAGTTGCTGTGCACCCGGAGTCGACCTATTCCAAGCTCTTTGGCGACCCTTAATCCTGCAATCAGAGCTTCATATTCCGCTCCATTGTTTGTTGCGGGGAACTCGAAACGCAGAGCGTACTCCGCGACGACTCCCTCCGGACTGACCAAGATTAGTCCCGCACCCGCGCCTGCCATGTTGGAAGATCCGTCCACATAGAGGGTCCAAAAGCAATCGGAGGGGCTGGCTTCTTCATTGGGGGAGTTCGGTCGAGCCTTCAGGTCGCCAACTTTGCTTTGCTCAGGTTCGGCCTCCTCGGGGATGGTGCACTCTACTATGAAATCTACCAATATTTGAGCCTTTATTGCTGGTCTAGGTTTGTAGTTGATGTCGAATTCTGTGAGCTCGATTGCCCATTTTGCCATTCTTCCAGAGGTATCAGCTCGGTGCAAAACCGCCTTGATCGGTTGATCGGTGAGTAACGTCACCGTGTGCCCTTGAAAGTAAGGTCGGAGTCTCCGAGCTGCAATCAACAAGGCGTAAGTCAGTTTTTCTAATTTAGTATACCTGGTCTCGGCGTCCCTCAACGCACGGCTAATGTAGTAGACCGGCCGCTGGACTTTCATTTCTTCTTTGACAAGGACAGCTGCGAGGGCTGTAGGAGAGACTGCCAGGTACAAAAATAATTCCTCCCCCGATTCGGGCTTCGCCAGCAGTGGGGGTGAGCTAAGGTAGCCTTTTAATTCTTCGAATGCCTGTTGGCATTCAGGGGTCCAACAGAAGTTCTTCGACTGCTTGAGGGTTTGGAAGAAGGGCAAACATCGTTCGGCCGACCTCGCGACAAAGCGATTAAGAGCTGCAATCCTTCCCGTGAGGCACTGAACCTCCTTGATCGACCTTGGGGCGATCATCTCTTGGATGGAGCAAATTTTCTCCGGATTGGCCTCAATCCCGCGCCCCGATACCATGAAGCCCAGAAACTTTTCTGAGGTTACCCCAAAGGCGCATTTGATCGGGTTCAGCTTCATTCTGTACTTTCGAAGAGCGCCAAAAGTTTCCTCGAGGTCGGCGACATGATCTCCGAAAGATCTGCTTTTTACAAGCATATCGTCCACGTAAACCTCCATGTTTCGGCCGATCTGCTCTTTGAAGATTTTGTTCACCAGTCGTTGATAGGTGGCGCTCGCGTTCTTGAGGCCGAACGGCATGACCCTGTAGCAGTAAAGGCCGCGATTAGTGATGAAAGCTGTCTTTTCTTCATCTTTCGATGCCATTCTAATCTGGTTATAGCCGGAGAACGCGTCCATAAAAGTAAGGAGCTCATGGCCTGAGGTAGCGTCCACCAGTTGGTCGATTCTGGGAAGGGGGTAGCTGTCCTTTGGACAAGCCTTATTCAGCTTTTTGAAGTCGATACACATCCTCCACTTGCCGTTTGCTTTCTTGACCAAAACAACATTGGAGATCCAGTCAGGATAATTGACTTCTTTGATGAATCCGGCCTTGAGAAGCTTATCCACTTCCTCGGCTATTGCCTTCTGCCTCTCCGGGGCATGACTCCAGATTTTTTCCTTCGTCGGCCGATATTTGGGGTCGACCGCCAGATGATGTTCCATGACCTCTGTGTCGATCCCTGACATATCCACCGGGACCCATGCGAAAACGTCCGCATTCCTTTGGAGGAAATCCACAAGATGCATCCGCACCTCCTCCTCCAGGTTGGAGCCAATTAACACCACATGCTTCGCATCCCCATCATTCAAAGGAATTGGTATTAGGTCTTTGATTGGACCGCCCCTCTCTTCATTGAGGTCATCGCGCGCGTCCAATCCGTCGACTGGACAGAGGTCCGCTTGATCGTTTCTTTGCAAGGCAATGTTGTAGCAATGCCTGGCCAGCGCTTGGTCTCCCCGGACTTCTCCGATCCCCTTGCTGGTGGAGAACTTCAATTTCAAATGGTAGGTTGAGACAACAGCTCTGAGGGCATTGAGGCCAGGTCGGCCAAGAATTGCATTGTAGGCAGATGGCGCCTTTACCACCAGGAAATTTACCAGAGCTCTGGACTGCTTTGGATGCTGACCCGCAGTCACAGTTAGAGCTATCATTCCTTCCGTCGGAACGGCGTCACCGGTAAACCCTATTAAGGGAGAGCAAATCGGCCTTAGATGACCGCCAAGGGTGGCCATTCTTGAGAAGGCGTTGTAGAACAAAATGTCGGCCGAACTCCCGTTGTCGACGAGAATGCGACGGACGTCGTAATTTGCTATGTTCAAGGAAACTACGACCGCGTCGTTATGAGGGAATTGGACTCCCTGGGCGTCTTCTTCAGTGAAGGCTATGGGCTCTTCAACTTTTTGCCACTTGAGGGACGCGGCTAGCGTGCTGATTGCCTCCCGCCGGGATTTCCCTGAGATGACGTTGACGGAATCCGACGGAGACCGGTCATCCGGCCACCCTTTATCGGCGACCATAGCCAGAGGTAGCCGTGCAGAGACCTCACGAGAGGGCGTCAGATGGGGGAAGGAAGATTGGGCGCCGGAAAAGACGGTCGGAAGCGGGTCCGTTGAGCGCTCCTTCAAGAATAAGGGTACTGCGAAGGTTCAGCCCTTCCTCTAGCGCCAATCCTGTTGGTGCAAAAATCTGCTTGCGCCGGAGAAGCTGGAGTCGGGGAAGCCGCGGTCGCCGTTGGGACCTGCAAGGGAAGTCTAAACCGGAGGTGGGGTTGCTCCGGCAAGACCCTCCGACGCTCAAGTCAGTTCTCTGCCTCAACAAGAATGGAGTGCTCGAACGGAGAATTTAGCAGAGTTTTTGAGATAAGAAATGAGCTTAAAGAATAACGTATCTGAGTTCCCCTTTTATAGGCGGAGGGGGCAACGGATTGATGGCGACACCTGTAACCGTCTGGTAGTGGGCCGCCCGTGGTCAGGGGAATTTATTGCGAAGGGTAGTGGGGTAGACTCATGGCTATTGTCATAGCCTGCCACGTAGGGCCCGTTGTAGGTAGTGGAGCGGCGTCCGTTACCGCTAGTTGTCAGCGAGTAGTGGAATCATGCAGCACCTGCCGCAGGGAGTGGAGCAGAATCGTGGCCGTTGACACAGCCTGTCAGAGAGTAATGGGTCCGCCGTAGAGGGTAATGGAGCCGCGCGGAATCCGCTACAGGAAGTGGAACAGAATCATGGTTGTTATTCTGATCTGCCAAGGGGCACGGATCTGTTGGTCGAGGCTCGGCAGCGGTCGGAGTCCGGCCTCTGTAGAAGTCCGGGAGGGGTCCTCCTTTCGGTTGGGATCGTGGGTGGAGTCCGGCTCCCGTAGGAGTCCGGATGGAGCTTACCTGCAGTTGATACTGAGAGCGGAGCCTGGCTCCCGTAGGAGTCCGGGCGGAGCTATGCTGCAGTCGATGTCAGAGGTGGAGCCCAGCTCCCATAGGAGTCCGGGCGGAGCCGCTCTGTAGTCGATGTCGGAGGTGGAGCCCGGCTTCCGTAGGAGTCCGGGCGGAGCCGCTCTGTAGTCGATGTCGGAGGTGGAGCCCGGCTCCCGCAGGAGTCCGGGCGGAGCCGCTCTGTAGCCGATGTCGGAGGTGGAGCCCGGCTCCCATTGGAGTCCGGGCGGAGCCGCTCTGTAGCCGATGTCGGAGGTGGAGCCCGGCTCCCGTAGGAGTCCGGGCGGAGTGCTCTGTAGTCGATGTCAGAGGTGGAGCCCGGCTCCCGTAGGAGTCCGGGCGGAGCCGCTCTGTAGTCGATGTCGGAGGTGGAGCCCGGCTCCCGTAGGAGTCCGGGCGGAGCCGCTCTGTAGCCGATGTCGGAGGTGGAGCCCGGCTCCCGTAGGAGTCCGGGCGGAGCCGCTCTGTAGCCGATGTCGGAGGTGGAGCCCGGCTCCCGTAGGAGTCCGGGTGGAGCCGCTCTGTAGCCGATGTCGGAGGTGGAGCCCGGCTCCCGTAGGAGTCCGGGCGGAACTATTCTGTAGTCGATGTCGGAGGTGGAGCCCGGCTCCCGTAGGAGTCCGGGCGGAGCCGCTCCGATTCCGTCGAGGGTTTCGGCTGTGGGTATTTTATACCCAACAGGGAGCATAAGAGATCATGAAGGAGAACTCTAGCTCTCGAAAACCCTGATCCAAGACAGACACATCCCTCTTTTCCTCAAGGTGGCTAGGGTTTCAGAAGAGAGAGAAAAGGAAACAAGAGAAGTGACAGGATCTAGAGGGTTCCAAACCCTTATATTCTGTCGGGTTCAGATTATGGATCCGATCAGCAAATCCAATAATCCGCTCTGACAAGCCTCAAAAATATCCCCTCATATTTCATTTCACATTTCATTTCAAGGATATTTGCATTTCAGTTCACATTTGTATTTCATTCCGATAAAATTTCATCTCCATTTAATTAGAGTTGCATTTAATTTTGGGAGCATTACATTTTCATTTCCTGTAACTGCATATAAATACCAACTATAACAAAGATTTGAATCAAGCAATAAAAGTATTCAGAATTCCCTCCAAAAGTTCTCCTTCTCTGGTCTGATCTACCTCTCCAATATGATCTATCCTTATCCTATAAACTCCCTTCTTCTCTCAATTCTACTGACAGATCTACATAAAAAAATCACATTGAATTCCTCTCTAGAAGTTTGGGATATTACAATTTACGAGGATCTAAGTGGAGATCGACTCAACTATGCCCATGAAGCCCGATGTTCTTATTAGGGGGAAGAACACAGTCTTTTGCAACCATTTATTTATGAAAATCTTCCTACTTTCTGCTTTCATTGTGGCCGAATTGGTC
Organism: Elaeis guineensis; assembly: GCF_000442705.2. Lineage (NCBI taxonomy): Eukaryota > Viridiplantae > Streptophyta > Magnoliopsida > Arecales > Arecaceae > Elaeis > Elaeis guineensis. The sequence continues at coordinate 29,339,401 of NC_025993.2, read as the reverse complement.
ATTTCGACACCTAGTGCGAGGTGTCTCCGACAGATATACCATCGAGTGGGAGCGAGCATCCTATCTGCCCAGAGAACATTATGGAGACCTTGACATCCCCTATTGGGGTTGGAGTTGTGGGGGAGATAGAGCTCGAGGTTGAGCAAGGGTGGGATAGCTGGGCTCGATCGTGGCTTGGGTCGTGGGTGGTTACCTCATAGATTCATCTGTCGAGGGCTACTCTAGTGGTGGCTAAGGGGAAGAAGGAAATCGAGTCGAGGTTGGGTGTGGGTAATGGAAACTCAGAGCAGCTGATCGAGCTCACCTCCAAGAGTTGGGATGCTGCCAGAATCTCCTCCAGACTTTGATGGCTAGCAAAAATTAGCCATGGTGGCTCACTAGTGGTCGCCCCCTCAGGGCTCAACTGACTCAGCGATGGGGGCCCCGATTCTGAACAAGTCATCATTCTCGGTGCTTGCTGACCAAGGCAATAGAGCCGACCTGATGGTGCTAGGCTTGGGAGCAAGCCCAACACCCTCAGACTTGATGATGTTTGTTGTGGGCCAAGGCTTGGCCCATCTGAAGAGGGTCTGGAGCTCGAAACCTTTCAAGCAAGCCAGTGTGGCCTTGAAGGCCTTTACAGAGCCTATTGTAGGAGTTGATGTGATACTCTCAAGCCTTGAGAGGTCATAAGAAGAGTCAGGATGTTGGCTCTAGGAGACTAGGATAGGTGTAGTCCTAGAGCTAGGACAGGAGTGGTTCTAAGGTAGAGGCAGTGTGTAGCTATCCACACGCTTAAGGTCCAAGTATTGAGGACTTCAAAAGGCTTGGTTGGTGCACCCAGAGACTTGGGATACAAGGTGAAGTAAGGAATCAAAGCCAAAGTTGAAGACTCTAGGAAGGTGTAGTTTAGGGTCTTAATCGACTCAGACTGAGACTGGATCGACTAAGTTAAAAGTGAGTTGACTCAGTCCTAGTCTAGGTCGATTATGTCTCAAAAAATAGAAAGCAGGATCTCAGATAAAATGTGGCATGGCATGTAGGTGAGTCGACTCAAGGTCAGTTTGAGTCGACTCAATTCCAGATGAGTCAACTTAGTCTCAGTCTGAGCCGATTCAAGCATGGGTTGACAGTGAAGATGAATTTTTTATTTGTCTAGGATCAGATTTGATCCTAGGGATCTTAAGGCCTGATTTGAGAGGTCTTAAGGGGGCTAACTCAGGGTTTGGACTAAGATTAAATCTATGGGAGAGAGCATATGAGACATGGGTGTACATGAGCTCGATGAGTGCTTTCATGTATGGGTTAGCTAAGGAAGTTTTTTTATCCGGCCATATTGGCTATGTATATATATACATATATAGATTGTATTAGGGTTTAATATACAATGGAATCCAATTGATCTTTTCTCCCTAACTCTCTCTCTTTCTCTCTAGTTCCAACACCAAAACCCTAGCATCTCCTCGTGTCTCCATCGTTTGCTTCCGTATTTCTTCTTCATTTTATGGATTAACACCCAAGTCAATGCAAGGTGATCCTCATTTGGTATGAGAGTTATATCAGAGGTTCAATAATTGGTATCAAAGCAACATAGTAGGTTAAGCAACGCAGCAGATTGAGCATGGAGGAGGAAGAAGAAGATCAGATTTTTAGTAGAAGGATCAGCAAAGGTTCAGATCTAAAGGTTTCTCTAGGTTTTGTGAGGAAGGACGAGATCTAGGGACTGCTGTCCGCCCTCCCTAGTTAGTAATTTTTTTAGATCTACATCTTGTGCTATTTTGATTTGGTGTGATCATGGATAGTAGCGGGGTAAAGATGGGATTTGAGAAGTTTGATGGAAAGAAGAGTTTCACTATGTAAAAAATTAGGGTGGAGGATTTGCTAGTTCAAATGGGGTTGGATTTGGCCTTGGAGGATAGGTCTGAGGAGATGGATGATAAAGAGTGGATGTCCTTGAAAAAAAGGGCATGTGCCATAATTAAGGCTTGTTGGTGGATGAGATTTTGTATGGTGTGTTGGAGGAGAGAACACCCAAGGGTTTGTGGTCGAGGTTGCACCAGTTGTACATGGACAAGAATATGTGCAACAAGTTGATGCTAAAAAGGCAACTGTATAGCCTTCAGATGCAGAAAGGTAAGGATGTTGCGGCACGCATTCAGCGGTTCGATCAGATGAGCATGGACTTGCTCAACATTGGGGTGGAGCTTGAAGAGGAGGACAAGAGCCTATTGCTGCTATGTTCGCTACCCTAGAGCTTCGATCTGTTGGTGATGACACTGCAGTATTGTAAGGATATACTAATGTATGAGGAGATCATATCAGTGCTCATGTCCATCGAGCAATGGGAGCAGATGATGAAGGGGGAGGTCTTCCAGAAAGGTCTTATGGTTTCAAAGAGACCCAAGAAAGGGAAGAAAAATATTGAGCAGGTGAGGCAAAGACAGTCCAAGAAGGGTAGCAAGGAGGCTAGGAAGTGCTTTAAGTGTGGTGAAGCAGGGCACTTGAAACGGGAGTGTCCACTTTGGAAGAAGTGCAAGGGAGGAGAAAAGATAGATTCCATAGGTTCAGTTGCTCAGTCAGAAGAGTCAGATGAGTTCTTGGTGGTTTCAAAGGAGCCCACGAGGTGCGAAATATTCGAGACAGCTTTGAAGGAGTCTATAGAGTGTGGAGGGTCCGAAGGGACAGCGATAGTGATTGAGGTGCAGCGATAGGCTCAACAGGACAGCATTGAGTGGTTGGCCTCAGATGACTCAGGTATTGAGTCAACTTCTACGGTATCAAGAGGACTTCAGGTTCAGGTGGAGCATAAGATAGAGATGGCTTCATAGGTGGAGGGAGATGTGATGCGAGTTCAAAGCAGAGTGGTGCAAGGGGAGGACCTACATCCCAGCGCTAGCGCTAGAGTTGCATGATAAACACTTAATTTAAGTCATTTAAAGCAAAAAATTATATTTAATTTATTTTATTTATTAAAAATTTGATACTTCTTTTTATGTTTTACAGGAAAGGTGATCGCCGATACAAAGAGTCTGATTCGCAGATCAAAAAGACTCAAGTTTGAAGAAAATTGGACTTAAAACAAAATTAAAATAAAAAAAGGATGCATACGGTATTATAGAAAATGAAGATACTATGCAAGAAACCCAAAAAAGATATAGGCATCATTTTAAAGAAACAAAAGTTTCTTTTTGTAATTTTCTAATCAAAAAGGAGCGTAAGTGGTTTCCTAATAGCTAACGGGTCCGTGAAAGAAGATTGTGGGCGCACGACATTGCGGGCACACGGCATGGCGGGTTCGTGGGGAGTTTGTGCTGGCAGACACAGTGGTGAACAGACGGACGCTCATGATAGCAGATGGATCTGAAAATTAAAAGAAAAAATATAATACTTGGAAATACTTCAAGAGGAAGAATTTGTATTTTCTTTATTTGCTTGTGATCTTTCCATCTCATCCATCCATCTTTTAGTCCTTAGTATTTTCTTTAGTCCTACATCTGAAAACCATGTAAAACTCCTCCCTTCTAACACCTATAAAAAGGCTCTTGTACTCCCATTTGAGGGGGATCCCAGAAATTCTTCTAGAGCCTTGCATAGAGGAAGAGAAAGGGACTACTCCATGAGCAGCTAGGCTAGCAGTCTCGGGAGTGGAGAAGAAATTTTGTAACGACACAGAGTGGGTTTATTGTTCTAAACTTTCTTGTATTTCTTTATATGCAATAAAGATTATGCTTTTTATTTAAATCATCATGAGTTCTTTATTTGCTCTCTTTCATATGCTTTTATTTATGCTTTCCTGTTAGATTAATATTAGGAACAACTTTTACTTTTCGGAGACGCACCGTGATCTACGGGTACGGGGCGTGCCGAAGAAAGAAGAGTTGTTTACCTAGTACTTTCTGAAGATGCATCGTGATCTACGGGTACGGGGTGTGTCGAAGAAAGATAGATATTTTTCTTAAGATTAATCACATCTATTTAATTAAAAAAAAAGAGATACAACTCTACTAGTGCAAAATTAATTCAAAACTCTCGAGCTCTTTATTTTCTAATTACATAAATTTTAAGATTATTTATTTTCTAAATCAAAACAGCGCTTCTTTCTTTTATTTTGCAATCTCAACTTAGCCCAAGGTCCCTGAGGATACGATCTCGACTCATCCTACCTACGTAGTGAGTAGAGTTATTTTTGGTGCTATCAACGACTATGCATCAAATTTTGGCACCGTTGTCGGAGATCTTGGTATGGTTGAATTAAAAAAAAAAACCACTGATATTTCATAACACTTAACTAAAATAGCGTAACCTCAAATATAAAAATTTCTAACTTGATTGGACATTTTGTTTCTTTGCATTGCATCTCCATAATTAACTTTAAGGGCGCAACCCATTAACTAAGATAAGGTGAGGATTTGATCACCCTTCTTTGGCCCACAAATCACTCCCTTGCATTTGCATAACCTAGACCTTAATCTAAAATTAATTAGACATTGACCCCTAAGGATTTTGAGCTCATTAGGACAAGTGACCCTGAGAGTTGAACCAGGTTAGACTTGGTCAGCTAGCTGGTGTCTAGGCAAGTGGTTTGCAGGATGACTGGGCCCGAAGGAAGGTGGTTTTTAATTGATTCCGTTCGCTGACCTAGCCAATTTAATTGGTGTCTAAGAAAAGCAACATGGGGACTCCCACCGATCTTACACTTATCTAGCCAGTTGGTTGGTCAAGCTCCGACTTGGAGGGCTTGAAGGCTAACTACAGTTAGGAGCTGTCTAGAACTAGGATAACTTTAGGATAGAGAGTCCACTGCGTGCTAACTTGATTGTAATTAAAATCTAACCATAACTAATTCTTCTATTAGTTTTAGGACTTCTTAGGATCTCTTCTTTAGAACTTTTTTCTCTCTTCTCCTCTCCTTTTAATAAAAAAAAAATAATCTTTAACAGACTAGGATAGTCCTACATAGACCTTTTAGTTGCATGTTAGGTCGACGATCACTAAAACCCGACTTGCAACCATTAGACGAAGAATTAGAAAAGACTCTTAGGACTATCCAAGTTAGAAACATGGCTTCACCTGGTGAGGCTAATCCTCCACGCTCATTGAGAGAATATTTCACTCCATCCTCGTATACCTACTCTCCATGCATTTAAGCACCTCTAGTAGAAGCTACCCAATATGAGATTAAGTCTAGCATTATTCAAATATTGCCATCATTCTATGGAGTTAGTAACGAGGACCCATACAAATATTTGGATGAATTTCTTAAAATTTGTTCCACAGTAAAAATCCAAAACTTCTCCGATGATGCCCTTAGGTTGAAACTGTTTCCTTTCTCACTTAAGGACAAAGCCAAGCATTGGTTAAACTCCTTAGACTCTATAACCATTTCAACTTGAGATCATCTTCAGAGAGAATTTCTCAAGAAATACTTTCCAATTGAAAAAACAAATCAAATTAGAAAAGCTATCACTAGTTTTTCCCAATTGGAGGGTGAACTTTTTCATGAGACATGGGAAAGGTTAAAGGAACTCATTCGTAAATGTCCACACCATGCTATCCCTAAATGGCAACTTTGTTAGTATTTTTATGATGGTCTATCGGAGAAACACCAACAAATGGTTGATGCATCATGTGGTGGGACATTCATGCTAAAGAGTGAGGATGAAGCCTGGCAGCTCTTTGAAACACTTAGTGAGAATTTTCTACATCATATGTCCGCCACCTCTAGAGAACAACCCATGCTTCAACAAAAAAGAAGTGGAATTTATCAGATTGGAAACGTCATAGATATCCACTGTAAGGTAGATGAACTGTCCCAAAAATTAGACCGTCTTCTAAATACTGGACAATCTCCGATTCCACCTAACCCAATCCAAGAAGTTTATGCATTGTGTGCAAGTCCGAACCATTTTGTTAGTGAATGCCCAGCCACACCTCAATTTTCTGAGTTTGTGCACGAGTAGATTCAGCAAGCTCAAGTCCAACAAGCTCGCAGACCAGGAAACGATCCATATTCGAACACTTATAACCCCGGTTGGAAAAACCATCCAAATTTTTTCTGGAGACCACAACCAGTGGTTGGCCCTGCCGCACCTCGACCTCAATATCAGGACCCAACATATAGGCATGGACCATACCATCAATTTCAAAATGCTCCTCAACCATCTACTACTGGTCACAGCTCAGCTTTTGAGAAAAAAGTTCTAAAAGCACTAGAACGATTAGAAGTCAACACTCAGACCCTTAACTCCCACACACAATCCATTGCTAAGCTAGAGACCCAAATAGGTCAACTAGCGACTGCATTCAGTAGGAGGGAAGGAGGAAAATTATCTAGCCAACCCGAGAGCAACCCAAGAGGGCCATTTGTGATTGAGAGCTCTAATACCCCAGAAGTTTTTTTTGAACACGCCAAATCAATCATGACTCTGAGAAGTGGGAAGGTCATTGAACACACTAGTAAAACCAATGAGACCGACTCTAAACCTCTAACCAAAGCCAAATCACCCAAGAACAAGGAGGACCTTAAAATAGAGAATGAACCAACTGCACCGGAATCATCTTGCCTAAAGCCCCATTTTCGGATGTCCTGAAAGCCCCTATTCCTGTAGATAAGAAGGGAGGAAGACTCGACGAGATGTTGGAATTGTTTAAGCAAGTCCAAATTAATCTTCCCCTTCTAGACACAATCAAACAGGTCTCTGCTTATGCCAAATTTTTGAAGGATTTATGCATCCAAAAATATAAATCTAGATCACAAATCCCAAAGAAAGTATGCCTCACTGAACAGGCTAGTTCTGTCTTCCAGCATGCCACTCCTCCAAAGCTTAAGGACCCAGGAGCCCCCATCATTTCCTGGGTTATAGGAGATTATCACATTGAAAAAGCTCTGCTGGACTTAGGGGCAAGTGTGAATCTTTTATCTAGTTCGGTGTATGAACTTTTTGGATTTGGAGAACTGAAACCCACATCAGTCACACTGCAATTAGCTGACAGAACAATTAAGGAACTACGTGAAATGCTTGAGGATGTCTTGGTCAAGGTAGATGAGTTTTACTTTTCAGTTGATTTTCTGGTTCTCGACATGAAACTAAGTGGCAACCCAAGATAAATTTTCATTATCTTAGGATGACCCTTCCTAGCTACAGCAAATGCATGCATTAATTGTAGGATAGGAGTCATGGACGTATCGTTTGGGAATAAGAAACTGAGACTGAATGTGTTTGGTGCTTTCCAAGGACTATCAATGGATAGTTGCTTCGAAGTAGATACACTAGAAGACATTATAGAAGATGCAACACCCACAATTCTAGCACCAGACCCCTTAGATACTTGCTTGGCTCACTTTGGAGTGTATGACTTTAAGGGATATATGAAAGAAGTTAACACCATGTTGGATACACCACACGATAAAACCACTCCTTCCTGGACAATCAAGTATGAGCCATTGCCCACATTAGCCAGTACACCAATAGTCCCATCTTTAGAATCACCACCTATGTTAGAATTAAAACCCCTTCCTGCTATGCTCAAGTATGTATTTCTAGGACCCAATGACACCCTTCCGGCAATCATTGCATCAGACTTGACCCTTAATCATGAAGCATAATTGGTTGATATTCTGAAGGAACACAAAGAGGCTATCGGTTGGTCCATTGCCGATTTAAAAAGAATTGACCCCTCTATTTGCATGCACCATATTCATTTTGAGGTAAATGCCAAATCCCATCAAGATATGCAGAGGAGATTGAACCCAAACATGCGTGAAGTAGTAAAGAAAGAGGTGGTAAAGTGGTTAGATGCTGGAATCATCTACCCCATATCCGATAGTAAATGGGTCAGTCCCACTCAAGTAGTACCTAAGAAATCAGGTATTACTGTGGTTGAGAATGAAGAAGGTGAACTACTTCCCACTCGCATATCATCTGGATGGCGAGTATGCATAGATTATAGAAAACTAAATACCGTTACTAGAAAGGATCATTTTTCATTGCCCTTCATCGACCAAATCTTAGAACGGTTAGCAGGATAAAGTTTCTTTTGTTTTCTTGATGGTTATTCAGGGTACAATCAAGTACCTGTATTTTTGGATGACCAAGAAAAGACTACCTTCACCTGTCCCTATGGCACCTTCATTTTTCTGCGTATGCCATTCGGACTTTGCAATGCACCCGCTACATTTCAACGGTACATACTGACCATTTTTTCGGATATGGTGGATAAATATCTTGAAGTTTTTATGGATAATTTTTATGTGTTTGAAATCACCTTTGAGGATTGTCTCCATAATCTTTCCAAAGGCTTTAAACGATGTATGGAGACAAATCTCATCCTATGTTGGAAAAAGAGTCATTTCATGGTGCGAAAAGGAATTGTATTAGGACATATTATTTTTGAAAGAGGGATCGAGATAGATAAAGCCAAAGTTGAGGTCATTTCAAAACTACCACCCCCTACTTCGGTCCGACAAATACGATCCTTCTTAGGTCATGCCGGATTTTATAGACGCTTCATCAAAGACTTTAGCAAGATTTCAAGACTCCTGTGCAATTTGTTGGCCAAGGACACACTATTTGTCTTTGACGAAGACTGTTTGAAAGTATTCAACACATTACGAATAGCCCTGACAACAGCACCCATAATAAAACCCCCTGACTGGTCCATTCTATTTGAGATTATGTGTGATGTCTCTGACTTTGCAATAGGTGCCGTCTTAGGCCAAAAAATCAATAAGGAGCCACATGTGATCTATTATGCTAGCAAGACTCTTTTCGATGCCCAATTAAACTACACCACAATAGAAAAAGAGCTACTAGCAGTAGTGTTCGCCCTTGAAAAATTTTGCTCATATCTGTTAGGGTCTAAGGTTCTAGTTTACTCTGATCATGTGGCTCTGAAACATCTTCTCTCAAAGAAAGATACTAAACCGTATTTAATCAGATGGATCCTTCTTTTACAAAAATTTGATCTGAAAATCCGAGATAAAAAGAGTTCCGAGAATGTGGTAGCTGATCACATCTCCAGGATCTTAGTTGAAAACACGATAGGCATAGATGAGGTCAAAGAGAAATTTTCTAACGAACAACTATTCGCAATCTCCTCTAGCCGTCCTCCATGGTTTGTCCATATTGTCAATTACTTGTCAACAGGACAAGTACCTTCTCACTGGACAAAACAAAAAAAGGATCGATTTTTCTCGCAAATTAAACATTATTTTTGGGAGAAATCTGAACTATTCAAATACTGTCCTGACCAAGTTATTCGCCGTTGTGTCCTCGAGAGTGAATTTCAAAGCATTCTCACTTTTTGCCATTCCTCGGCATGTGGGGGACATTTTAGTGGAAGAAAAACTGCAGCAAAAGTGCTGCAGAGTGGGTTTTATTGGCCAACGCTTTTCAAGGATGCACATGAATTTGGCCGAAGTTGTCTGCAATGTCAGCAAACAGAAAATTTATCCAAGAAGGATATGATGCCGCTGACCTCCATTTTAGTAGTAGAAATCTTCAATGTTTGGGGGATTGATTTCATGGGACCTTTTCCAGCCTCATTTGGATTCGAATATATTCTGGTGGCAGTTGATTACATGTCAAAATGGGTGGAAGCAATAGCTACATGGACTAATGATAATAAAGTTGTAACTAGTTTTATCCAACGAAACATCATTAGTCGATTTGGCTTCCCAAGGGTGATCATTAGTGATGGGAGGACTCATTTTACGAATAAATATTTTGAAGCACTTATGAAAAAATATAATATTACACACAAAATGGCCACACCATATCACCCCCAAACTAATGGTCAGGTAGAGGTGTCAAATAGGGAGATTAAACATATTCTAGAAAAGACGGTTATGCCCGATAGAAAGGATTGGTCTCTTCGCTTAGATGATGCATTATGGGCTTACCGTACAGCTTTTAAAATCCCTATCGGTATGTCACCCTATCGATTAGTTTATGGAAAAGCTTGCCATCTGTCAGTTGAATTAGAACATCGTGCACTCTGGGCCATACGAATGTTTAATTTTAACATGAAGAATGCAGGTTCCAATCGAAGGTTGCAAATCAATGAACTGGAAGAACTTCGCAACGATGCATACGAGAGTTCACGAATTTACAAGGCTCGAACTAAAGTATTTCATGACAAATATATCTCTAGAAAATTGTTTAAGCTAAATCAAAAGGTATGGCTTTTCAATTTCAGGTTACGTCTTTTTTTCGATAAACTTCGATCCCGATGGGAAGGACCTTTCATTGTCACACAAATATTCCCATATGGAGCAATTGAAATTTATGACCCCTGAAATGGCAATACATTTAAGGTAAACGGCGAACGTCTGAAACCATATGTAGATGAAATTGCACATAAAGAATGAATCGACACCATCTACCTGTGTGATCCACTTTATAATGAATAATAAACTTGACGTCTGGCTGAAGACGTAAAACTTAGCACTTGTTGGGAGGCAACCCAACAATTTCATATTTTTTTTTTACTTTACTGCAGTTGCAGAAATTTAGAACAATAGCCTATTAATCAATGAAGCTATCTTCAACTTCCGAAGCAAAATTATCCCAAGTGCACTCTCTCCTTTTATTTTCTTTGCTTTCCTACTCCATTGAGGACAATGTAGATTAAGTTGGGGGGAGAAGAAAATTAATCAAATCCTCGAGTATGGTCAGAAATAATTAGTTTTGTGTATCTAAATTTTATTTTGATTAAAAGTCAATTAGGCATCCTAATCAATGAATGATTAACGATCAAGATAATTTTAGAGACACTAAGGAATAAATTATTAAGAAAACTCAATGAATGGTAGGGTTTAGACTAGACCATATTTTAGGAGTGATTCTACTACCCTCTTCTTACTGATCTCAATAAAGAATCTGCTTCATGAGAGATTGGGTGGAAAGGTCGAGGTATACAAAAATTCTCCTTAAAATTTATTTTTAAAAAAAAATATTAATTTTCTACTGAGTAACCGGGCCCCTTCACCTAAGTAAGCATTGTGGTTCGCATAAAAAGGTGGGCAATGTTAAAAAAAAAGTGGATAATAAGGGGACTAAATTGTAAGAAGATAATAAACCTTTCTTATTTTAAGTTAGAGGATTTAAAGAGTAAAGTTGGGAGTTGGTGAAAGAAAAGCTCTTGAAATTTTTTTAGTTAATACTCAGCCACTAATTGGGTCAAATTGATAATCCAATGAAGTATCTCTTTAATGGTCTGACCAGGTATCATCTACCTTTTGGGATGCCTAACCTAACTTTTTATTCAAGACCGAGTGTACACAATGCTGATATATCTATTTTACTCGAAGACGAATAAAATTCAAGTTGGAGAGTATGATAAATACTTAATTTAAGTCATTTAAAATAAAAAAATTATATTTAATTTATTTTATTTATTAAAAATTTGATGCTTCTTTTTATGTTTTACAGGAAAGGTGATCACCGATACAAAGAGTCTGATTTGCAGATCAAAAAGACTCAAGTTTGAAAAAAATTAGACTTAAAATAAAATTAAAATAAAAGAAAGATGCATACGGTATTATAAAAAATGAAGATACTATGCAAAGAACCCAAAAAGCATATAGACATCATTTTAAAGAAACAAAAGTTTCTTTTTGTAATTTTCTAATCAAAAAGGAGCGTAAGTGGTTTCCTAACAGCTAACGGGTCCGTGAAAGAAGATTGCGGGCGCACGGCATTGCGGACGCACGGTATTGCGGGCATGCGGTATGGCGGGTTCTCGGGGAGTTTGTGCTGGCGGACACAGTGGCGAACAGACGGACGCTCATGATAGTAGATGGATCTAAAAATTAAAGGAAAAAAATATAATACTTGAAAATACTTCAAGAGGAAGAATTTATATTTTCTTTATCTGCTTGTGATCTTTCCATCTCATCCATCCATCTTTTAGTCCTTAGTATTTTCTTTAGTCCCACATCTGAAAACCATGTAAAACTCCTCCCTCCTAACACCTATAAAAAGGCTCTTGTACTCCCATTTGAGGGGGATCCCAGAAATTTTTCTAGAGCCTTGTGTAGAGGAAGAGAAAGGGACTACTCCATGAGCAGCTAGGGTAGCAGTCTTGGGAGTGGAGAAAAAATTTTGTAACGATACAGAGTGGATTTATTGTTCTAAATTTTTTTGTATTTCTTTATATGTAATAAAGATTATGCTTTTTATTTAAATCATCATGAGTTCTTTATTTGCTCTCTTTCATATGCTTTTATTTATACTTTCCTGTTAGATTAATATTAGGAACAACTTTTACTTTCTAGAGACGTACCGTGATCTACGGGTACGGGGCATGCCGAGGAAAGAAGAGTTGTTTACCTTGTACTTTTTGGAGACACATTGTGATATATGGGTACGGGCTGTGCTGAGGAAAGATAAGTATTTTTTCTAAGATTAATCATATCTATTTAATTTTAAAAAAAGAGATACAACTCTACTAGTGCAAAATTAATTCAAAACTCCCGAGCTCTTTATTTTCTAATTATATAAATTTTAAGATAATTTATTTTTTAAATCAAAACAATGCTTCTTTCTTTTATTTTGCAATCTCAACTTAGCCCAAGGTCCCTGAGGATATGATCTCGACTCATCCTACCTACGTAGTGAGTAGAATTATTTTTGGTGCTATCAACGACTATGCATCATTACACATAGCCAGGCAGAGCGAATTGTATAGGTGGAGAGGTGTGGCTCTAAGGAGATCGTGTCAGGTGGAGCATCAGTTGCAGCGAGTGCCAATTTAGGAACACAGCAATTTTTTCAAAAAAGTCCAGGGTGAGTGGTGCAGCTACCAAGCAGAAGAGAGCCTATAAATTTTAAGGTGGTGCCAAGATGCAAGTAAAGATCTTCAGCTATGGAGACGGTCATCCCAAAGATCTCCAAAGGGGCTTAGAAGCTAAAGAAGATTAGCGATGGTAAGGATGTTCGGGCAAGGGATTGTCAGGGTATGCAGCGATAATAGAATCATACCGGAGGATATTGTCAAATGTGCCAAGACTTGGGGATACCAAGGTGGAGATTGTAGGAGTTGGTGTGGAGCTTTCAAGCCTTAGAAGGCTATAGGAGGAGTCAAGGTGTTGGCTCCAAGAGACTAAGATAGATGTAGTCCTAGAGCTAGGATAGGAGTGGTCCTAGGGTGGAGATAGTGTGTAGCTCTCCATGTGCTTGAGGTCCAGATATTGAGGACTTTGAGGGGTTTGGTTAGTGTTTTCAAAGATTTAGGGACATAAGGTGGAGGAAAAAATCAAAGCCAAGGTTGAAGACTGCAGGAAGGAGCAGTTTCAGAGTCTTAGTCAACTCAGATTGAGATTGGATCGACTAAGTTGAAGGTAAGTCGACTCAGTCCCAATCTAGGTTGACTATGTCTCAGGAAATAGAAAGCAGGGTCTCAGATAAATTATGGCATGTTATGTAAGTGAGTTGACTCAGACTAGTCGACTTAGGGCCAGTCTGAGTCGGCTCAGTCCCAGGTAAGTTGACTCAGTCTCAGTCTGAGCCGATTCAAGCACGGACTGACAGCGAACATGAGTTTTCTATTTGTGTCAAGGATCGGATTTGATCCCTGAGTCGACTCAGTCTCAAGTAAGTCAACTCTGTTCCAGTCTGAGCCGACTTAAGCACGAACTGACAGTGAAGAAGGGTTTTTTGTTTGTATCTAAAATCAGATTTGATCCTAGGGATCTTAAGGCCTGGTTTGAGAGGTCTTAAGGGGGCTAACTCAGGGTTTAGATCGGGATTAAATCCATAGGATAAGAGCATGTGAGACATGGGTGTATATGGGCTCGATGAGTGCTTTCATATATAGGTTAGCCAAGGGAGTTTTTTGGTCAGGCCATATAGGCTATGTATATATATACATAAATTATATTAGGATTTAATATACAGTGGAATCTAATTGATCTTTTCTCCCTAAAGCTTTCTCTTTCTCTTTGGTTCCAATGCCAAAACCCTAGCATCTCCTCATGTCTCCATCGTTTGCTTCTGCATTTCTTTTTCATTTTCTAGATTAACACCTAGGTCCATGCAAGGTGTGTTGGAAATTGTATTCCAAAGCTAATCATCAGCCTGTTGATAGTTGAGCTTATTATTATAATTATATAAAAATTATTGAATTAATAAATATTATTTGATTTTTTTATCACTGTGTACATCTTATTTTGAACTCCTATTATGTGATGAAGTCCTTAGGACTATTTGATTCGATATAGGAGGATATATCGTTTAGTCCTTAAATCTTAAATTCATGACCAAATGATATACTATTATTAGGACGATAGCTATATCAAGTATAGGTCATTATGAGCCATGTACATTAGTTGTCCTCTTAACCAAGGAGTGTAGAGATACTAGCATAGCATGCAAGTGAGATGTAGGAGTACATCTCACTGAATGTGACCAACTGCTGAGCAATCTACTATCAAGAGTAGCTCACGAAGAATATGAGAATAAGTGTCCCTCCGACTTGATATCACCATGATGACTTGCAAGCAACTCACTATGCTTTGATGCCGGACTACGTAAATTTTTAATTCAGTAATGAAAGATTTTTGGGCACAGTCAAGTACTTGAGAAGTTGGTGTGTGAGTCAAGATGAAATTGATCCCTCCGAATAAGTAGGAGTTAATGTACCAATGTGTTTCAATTTAGTAAAACTTCGATCGGGATAATCCATGTGAAGGATTTAAAAAATTAAAATACAATGTGGATGACTATATTAGGATTGATAGTTAAACCCTATGTTACCTTCAGTATTTAGGTCAAAGTGATAAATTATATGGTAACCATATGCCAATAGGTTCTTGAATGATGCTTTATAATTTTTCGACCTATCCGGATGTTTGGTATCATTACTAAATGGTCACTTTGATTGGTATAGAAAGATTATTCCTATACTATCAATTTAGGTTTTAACCAATGGGGTCACACTCAAAAAAATTTTTTGACTGATCATATAGCTGATCGATGAATCGTTCTAGGATAAAATAGTCAATTCGATTGATGATTAACCCTGTACAAAAGTTGTAATAAATTAATTTTCTAATTATTGATGAAGTATAAGAGGATTGATCAGTAATTAAATTACTAATTAGCTTAATTTGATTGATCATTGGGGTTTGAATCAAATCTAATTAAATTGGATTCAATTTGGTTTGATCTGATTAGGTTATGACATGATCTAATCGCTAAAGATGTTCGATTTCTGATTTAATCAGAACTTGAACTCGATTAATTTTTAATTTGATTAGAATTTAATCAAGGCTATTTACTACCTAATTAGATTAGGTTTAGTAGTCCAATTGGATCTAACCTAATTCAGTTAGGTTAAGAACCTAATTGGATGAGAAAATAATTTGAATTCAAATCTCTTGCGCCTTCTTTCTCTGCACCCTCTTATTCTTCATACGAGAAAATTTTTATGTGAATTTTTTTCTCACACCCAAGAGTAGTTACATACCCATATCTAATCTTTTTTTGAATTAGGAGTTGGTTGGTTTAAATTTGAGTTCAAATGGATTTGAATTTGAATGAAAACCTAGAGTCCAAATTGAGTTGGACTCTTCTCTTTATGCCATCACCTTTCTTCATGCATAAAGTGTTTTTGCATGAGATTTTTTGTGCCATTCTGAAATTGGTCAACTACTTTCTGAGTTTTCAAGAGGAGGATAAAGTTTGATTCAAAATTTAATTGAAATTTATTTGAATTAGTGATAAGGATCAACCAATATTTGAAATTGAATCGAAATTATCTCTTTCTTATCCTTATCTTCTATGGGACGCCACCCTTAAGAAGGGATCAATTTTGTGTGAGAAAAGAAATCATTTTTGGTATGAGAAATTTGAGAGTTGGGGCATGAAAAGTTGAGAGTGGGTTAGGCTTCCGTGCATGAGAAACAGAGGAAGTGATCTTCCTCTCGGGCATGAGGTGTAGGGTGAGTTCTAGGGTTTCAACTCTAGACTTTGTGAGAAAAAAAATACAAGAGTGAGTCTTGTTCTATCTCTCACACCATCACCTCCTTGTAAAGCTTCATCTTCTAATCCAAAAGAGTTCAGAAGATCTAAAGAAAGAAGCTTGCATCAACCATCCAAAGCCTTCGATGCGAGCTAGCACTCTTGTGAAGGAGGATCCGATCAGGACTTCGAGTGGATGATCTGTAGAGGTCGGACGATCTGTGCAGCTACTTGACATCAGTGAGAGCTTCATACCATACTTATCGATAGTAGAGATCATCTACCCATGAAAAGGTGATGAGTTCTGAACTCAACCGATGTGATCTAAAGGTTAGATCAAATTCAGGACATTGATGTGATCGATGTAGTTTTCTATTTTATATCAAATTTTATATGTAAATTTTTTATGTTATTGATTCTTAATAGTAATTTAGATCTAATTCAAGATATGTTTAGAAGATTAAAATATTTAATCTTTTATTTTTCATTGTAAAATTTTAAAAATATATACTTTGAACTATCTGTTTTTCTTTCAAATGGTATCAAAGCCCAGTTTCTTATGACATGACTTTTTTGCATATAACCTGATATTACATATATTTAGATCTATAATTTAATTTATATTAGATATGATATATGATATTTAGATCTGAAATTAATTATAGATCTGATCGCACAAACTAATATAAGGTTGTCCTGCTGTAAGGTTTACCCCTTATAGTACAAAGGTTATCCTTGTTTGTATTGATCCTTATAAAATTTAATTTTAATTATTTAGATTAGATCTAAATAATTAATTTAGAATCTAAATAGTATAATAATCTAATTGGATAGATCTTCATAGCCATCCGATCATGGGAGAAATCAGAGTTTCACAATCTTATTTACCCAT
Source organism: Elaeis guineensis (assembly GCF_000442705.2). Taxonomy (NCBI): domain Eukaryota; kingdom Viridiplantae; phylum Streptophyta; class Magnoliopsida; order Arecales; family Arecaceae; genus Elaeis; species Elaeis guineensis. The sequence goes on along the minus strand of NC_025993.2, from coordinate 29,322,568 downwards.
TTGATGGGATCTCCTATGGCATGTAGGGGTGCTGTGTGATCTTTTTCATGATAATGAATAATAAAAAAAATTTTAAAATTTTATTTTAGATCTAAAATAATGTATATTAGATCTAAAATTAAAATTTTGATCATTAGATGATTGATTGTAAAAATATTTTATAAAATTAAAAACTATTTTCAAACACCGAATCCGAACCCATGTCAGTCCAAAACTTAATTGAGAATTAAGTGATCTAGATCTAAGAATCAAAGATTAGGCATTAATTTCATAATTCATGGGTTAATGGGTTAGCTCGAGTCAAGTCTATTTAACTGGATTAGATCTGGGGTTAAAAATCATTGATAATGGATCATGTTAGTAATTGATCAAATCTAATTAAAAGTTAATTCTGATTGGATCAATTTCTTCTCTTGATCAATTTCAATAGTTGTAGTTGGTCAAGTCTATATCTTTAATTAGACCAATATGAATTTTGTTCATAGCTCCATTATTGAATCCAAGTCTATAAGTTCATCAAATTGAAAATGACTAACCAGTTAGTGTCTAAGGTAAGTATGACAACTTTGATCGGTGGTCATTAATTGGGAGTGACTCGCATAGATTGAATCTATGTCGAGTTAATGGCATATCCCTCCCACCAATCTCACTTATCTGGCCAACATGATGAATCATGTTTTGATTAAATCACTTAATGATTGGGGTTGACCCATGCTAACAAGAAAATCAGTATGATTGATTTAGGTGCCCCTAGTTCAACTTATCTTGAGTCCTCTTCATGATTTAGTAAAGTCAGTGGGAGGATTTATGACTGGTTGGATGGATCAACTTATGCCTAATCTTCTTTAATCTGACTTAGTGAAGTCAGTGGGAGGATTAAGATTAACTGGTCAAGTCTTTTTTCATCTCTCAATTCAACTAATTAAATTTTTTAAAATTATTAGGTCTCTAAAAATGAAATAGTTATGGTGATAACTAGATCATAGCCTCTCATTAAGTTAGGTGATAATGAGTCTAACAGTTTAGATGATCATTAGAGGTGCCACACGTCTGGTGCTCATCTGACTGTCGGAATTATCATTCATAATATATTGATTTAGTTGTGTCTTTCTAATGATGGTCAGGTTGGCCGAGCTACAATTGAGTCTGGTCACTTATTTGTTAGATACACTAAATTCTGATATGTTAATGGTTGGACCTTACTAGAACTTTCAGTGGAGACGCTGCACGCCTGCTGAAGAGGTGTCTGGGGCAAAATTGAATGCTAGAAATTGTTTAGTAAAATAATTGGTTAAGAACCAACCCATGGGTGCATAGAGGTGGATCAAGCTATACTCCGGTCCGTGTGCAGTCCATGTGGATTCTAGTATCCACTAAGAAATTAGTGTAATTCTTCAAATTGAAAGTAGAGGCTACTAATTCAAATAAAATAGTGGGAGAACTTTTAGACTAAAATTTATATTTTTAGGCTTAATCAATTCATATACTAATTAGGTTTTGATTTTCTTTTTGTAGTTATGGCCACCACCTTGTCACTCCAATCACTATTAAATAGTGATAAATTGATGGGATCAAATTTTGATAGCTTGTATCGAAAGCTCAAAATAATCCTGGAGCATGAATGGATCTTGTATGTGTTGACAAATTCGGCACCCGAGGAGTCAGTTCCAAACATATATAGCACGGTCAAAGATACTTATCAGAAGTGGCTCAACGATCGAACTACGGCTTGTTGTATTATACTGGCGATAATGAATGATGAGTTTAGCCATCATTTCGAGAATGCTCAGCCGCAAGATATATTGCAAATGTTGAACAAGTTCTTTGGCACACCCGACGATGTTGAGAGGTATAAAACTAGTTGTGCCATCTTTAACGCTCGAATGAGGGAAGGAGCATTAGTGACCGATCATGTATTGTACATGATCGAGATGATTGAGTGCTTAAGTAAGCTCGATTTTCTCCTACATGAGCAGTTGGAGAAAGATGTCATTCTAAACTTTCTACTTAAGTCCTATCCTCACTTTTCTTACTCATTTTTTAATGATAAAATCTATAATCAACTACCATGATTTGCTGAGGTTGCTGCAGAACTTTGAGAAGGATCATCAGCTTCACAAGAAGTCGGTAAATATAGTGGGAGGGTCTTCTTCTGGACGTCGACCCTTTAAGAAAGGAAAAAAGAATAAAAAGAATAAGAAAATGATACAAAATGCTGGGGCACCCAAGCCCAGTCAGATCAAGAAATCCAAGTCCGATCAGAGTCAGGTGGAATACTTCTACTGCAAGAAGTAGGGGCATCGAAAGAAAAATTATCCTCATTACATTATCTCTCTGGATCCAAACAGGTCGAGAAAGAAGCAGTTATTGCTGGATAAAATAATTATATGATAATACCTTATAATTTTTTAATTTATGATTCTACTACTTGGATATTAGATATCGAATGCTTTTTTAATATTTGTAATTCGTTACAGGGTCTGCATGTCAGTAGGAGATTTGAAGAAGGTGAAAGATTCTTTAATATTGGAGATGGAAGACTGGTTCTAGTTCTAGCATTAGGGACTATTAAGCTTATATTCAAGTCTTATGTAATTATTCTTAGTGAATGTCACTTTTGTCCTTTCTTTTTATTGAACATTATTTTTATAGGCCTCTTGACCATGTACGATTATGAAATTTTAATAAAAAAAAATAATTTTAATATCATTATGCATGGTGTTAATGTGATGAATAGATAGCTGAACAATGGTATTTACATATTGTCATAATCTGTTAGTGTAATGTACACGTCCAGCAAACGTTCTAGAATTAGTGGTGTCTCTGATATCTACCTTAGGCACTGTAGGTTAGGTCATATTCAAAAGAACAGAATAAATAGGTTGACACAAAAAAAAATCTTCGAAGTCAGTGATTGTGAATTACTTTCAACTGATGAGTCTTGTCTTCTTAAAACAATGACTAAGTCATCTTTTACTAAAAAAGATGAGTGAGCCAGTGAAGTTTTAGGTCTGATACATACTGATATATGTGGATCGATGAATATCAGTGTCAAAAATGGATATTATTATTTTATTACATTTACAGAGGACCTATCAAAGTATGGGCACATCTACTTAATGATACATAAGTCAGAATCATTTGAAATATTCAAATAATTCGATAATGAAGTAGAAAAATAAATTGAAAAGAGTATTAAATACTCTTTGATCCGATCGAGGAGGTGAATGCCTCTTCAGTGAGTTTCTGACATATTTAGAAGAGAATGGGATTCTCTCGCAATAGACCCCTCCTGAAACACCACAGCATAATAATATGTGGGAAAGGAGAAATCAAACCCTGTTAGACATGGTTCGGTCCATAATGGGCTTTGCAAGTCTGTCGATATCTTTTTGAGGATATGCACTCGAGTCGCCTTGTTATATTTAAAATAAAATTTTGAATAAGTCTGTAAGTAAAACACCATATGAGATGTGGACAAGACGTAAGCCAGCACTCTCTCACCATAAGGTTTGGAGATGTCCGGCTTATGTCAAATGTTTGAAAACTGACAAGCTTGGACTTAGATCTAACAAGTATCTATTTGTAGGGTACCTAAAAGAGACCAAGGAATATTACTTCTACCATACTGATGAACAAAAGATGTTCCTCAGCAATAAGATAATCTTTCTAGAAAAGAAGTTCTTTGCAGAAGGAACTAATACCTCAAAGATTGAACTTGATGAAGTTCGATTGGTAGAAGAACTAACACAATCTAGTAAACCCATAGAGTCAGATTTGATTTGATCAAATCCAGAATCTGTTGTAGAAATATCTTTAAAGAGATCCGATAAAGTATCACGTCAATCGGATAGATACCATAGTTTTTTGATTCGGGATGGTGATCCAGTTGAACTTGATAAGAACAATGAGAATTCGATCACTTATATGGATGCGATATAGAGAACTGACTCCGATAAGTGGCTGGAGGCCATAAAATTCGAAATAGAGTCTATGAAGATCAACAATATATGGACATTGGTTGATCCACCTAAAGGAATAAAATTCATAGGTTGTAAGTAGATCTTCAAAAGGAAGAGAGGTGCAGATGGAAAGGTGGAGACCTATAAGGTCCGTTTGGTTGCCAAGGATTATCATCAGCGTTATGATATTGACTATGATGAGATATTTTCTCCTATGGCAATGCTTAAGTCCATTTGGATCATGCTTGTGAGTACATTTGGACTATGAAATTTGACAAATGGATGTGAAAACAGCCTTCCTAAATGGAGAGCTAGAAGAAAAGGTGTATATGATATAATCTGAAAGTTTCATATCTACAAATGAGTCTAAGGTGTGCAAGCTTTAGAGATCTATTTATGGACTTAAGTAGGCATCTCGGAGTTGGAACATGTATTTTGATAAAGTGATTAGAATATATGGCTTCATTAAGAATGGAGAGGAACCCTACATATACAAGTGGGTTAATAACTTTATGATAGTATTTCTTGTTTTGTATGTGGATGACATTCTCTTAATCGAGAATGACATTCCTGCATTACAGAAAATAAAAATTTGATTGTCATCATAGTTCTCCATGAAGGATTTGGGAGAAGCATCCTTCATCCTTGGGATGAAGATCTATAGAGATAGATTTAAAAGGTTGTTCAAATTATCTCAGTCGACGTACATTGATAGTGTGCTGAAAAGGTTTAACATTAAGAATTTCAAGAAAAGCTATCTTCCGATAGGTCAAAAAATTTCTCTCTCAAAGAGTGATTGTCCGACAACTCCTCAAGAGAGAGAGCGTATAAGTAGAATTTCATATTTTTTGACAGTGGGATCTATTATGTATGTCATGACATATACGTAATTGGATGTGGCATACTCACTAGGAGAGTGAGCAGATACCAGTCTGATCCAGATGAGAACCACTGAAAGGTCGTAAAGATCATTTTAAGTATTTAAGAAATACTAAGAACCAATGGCTTATATATGGAGCATCTGACTTAAAACTTGTGGGATTTACAGACTTTAATTTTCAGTCGGATCATGACGACAATAAGAGCATGTCGGTATATATTTATACCCTGAATGTTGGAGTAATCTATTGGAAGAGTTCCTAGCAGTATATTGTGGCTGACTTTACTTGCGAGGTGAAATATATTGCAGCATCGGATACTGTGAAGGAAGCTGCATGGTTACAAAAATTCATCAATGAGCTTGGAGTGGCACCCTCCCTTGATGGCCCCATCTTGTTGTACTACAACAGCACCGACGCCATTGCTCAAGCGAAGGAACCGAAGTTACATCAGTGGATCAAGTATATTCTATGCCGCTACCACCTGATCTGAGAGATCATGGATCAAGGTGACGTCGAGCTTTAGAAGATCGATGGAAAGAAGAACCTGGCCAACCCATTTACTAAAGCCCTCGGTGTCAAAGAGTTCGAAGACTATAAATCAAATATGGGTATACGATACTGTATTGATTGGCTTTAGTCCAAGTGAGAGTTGTTGAAAATTATGTCTCAAAGTCAATCATCAGTCTGTTGATGGTTGAGCTAATTATTATAATTATATATAAATTATTAAATTAATAAATATTATTTAATTTTTTCATCACTGTGTACATCTTATTTTGAACTCCTATTATGTGATGAAATTCTTAAGACTATTTGATTCGATATAGGAGGATATATCGTTTAGTTTTTAAATCTTAAGTTCACAACCAAATGATATACTATTATTAGGATGATAGCTATATCAAGTATAGGTCATTGTGTGCCATGTACATTGGATGTCCTCTTAACCAAGGAGTGTGGAGACACTGGCATGGCATGCAAGTGAGATGTAAAAGTACATCTCATTGAACATGTCCAACTGCTGAGCACTCTGCTATCAAGAGTAGCTTGCGAAGGATATGGGTATAAGTGTCCCTCCGATCTGAGATCACTACGATGACTTGCAAGCAACTCATTGTGCTTTGGTGCTGAACTATCTAGATTTTTAATTTAGTGATGAAAGATTTCTAGGCACAGTCAAGTACTTAAAAAGTCGGTGTGTGAGTCAAGATGGAATTGATCCCTCTAAATAAGTAGGAGTTAATATATCAGTATGTTTCAATTCAGTAAAACCTCGACTGAGATAATGCATTTGATAAATTTAAAAAATTAAAATACAATATGGATGACCATATCAGGGTTGACAGTTAAACCCTAGATCATCTTGAGTATTTGGGTCAAAAAGATGAATTATACAATAACCATATGCCAATAGGTTCTTGAATGATGCTATGTAATCTTTCAACTTATCTGGACATCGGATATCATTACTAGATGGTCACTTTGATTGGTATAGAAAAATTATTCCTATACTACTGATTTAGGTTCGAACCTATGGGATCACACTCAAAAAAAGTTTTGATTAAGAATCGTTCTAAGATAAAACAATCAATTCGATTGATTATTAATCTTATACAAAAATTGTAATTAATCAATTCACTAATTATTGATGAATTGTAGAAGAATTGATTAGTAATTAGATTGCTAATTAGCTCAATTTGATTGAGCATTAAGGTTTGGATCAAATCTAATTGAATTGGATTTAATTTGATTTGATCCGATTAGGTTATGAGATGACATAATTGTTAAGGGTGTTCGAATTTTGATTTGATCGAGACTTGAACTCGATTAAGTTTTGAGTTGATTAGGATTTAATTAAGGTGCTATTTGCTACTTAATTAGATTAGGTTTAGTGATCCAATTAGATCTAACCTAATTCAGTTAGGTTAAGAACCTAATTGGATTAGAAAATAATTCGAATTTAAATCCCTTACGCCTCCTTTTTCTGTGCCCTCCTATTCTTCATGCGAGAAAATTTTTACGTGAATTTTTTTTCTCATGCCTAAGAGTAGTTTCACATCCACATCTAATCTTTTTTTGAATTAGGAGTCGGTTGGTTTAAATTTGAGTTCAAATAGGTTTGAATTTGAATGAAAACCTAGAATCCAAATTGAGTTGGACTCTTCTCTTCACGTCATCACCTTTCTCCACACATAAAATATTTTTGCATGAGATTTTTTATGCTATTCTGATGTTGATTGACCACTTTCTAAGTTTTCAAGAGGAGAATAAAGTTTGGTTCAAAATCTAATTCAAATTTGATTTGAATTGGTAATAAGGATCAACTAATATTTGAAATTGAACCAAAACTATCTCTTTCTTATCCTTATCTTCCATTAGACGCCACCCTTAAAAAGGGATCAATTTTGTGTGAGAAAAGAAGTAATTTTTGGTGTGAAAAATTTGAGAGTTGGGGTGTGAAAAGTTGAGAGTGGGTTGGGCTTTCGTGCATGAGAAACAGAGGAAGTGATCTTCCTCTCGGGCGTGAGGTGTAGGGTGGGTTCTAGGGTTTTAACTCTAGATTTTGTGAGAAAAAAAATACAAGAGTGAGTCTTGTTCTATCTCCCACACCATCACTTTCTTATAAAGCTTCATCTTTTGATCCGAAGGAGTCTAAGAAGAAAGGAGCTTGGATCAGCCATCCAGAGCCTTCGACACGAGCTAGCACTCCCACGAAGGAAGATCCGATCAGGACTTCGAGTGGATGATCTGTAGAGGCCGGACGATTTGTGCAGCTGTTCAACATCAGCGAGAGTTTTGTACCATATCTATCAGTAGTGAAGATCATCAACTCGTGAAAAGATGATGAGTTCTGAACTTAACCGATGTGATCTAAAGGTTAGATCAGATTCAGGGCATCGATGTGATCGATGCAGTTTTCTATTTTATATTAAATTTTATATGCAAATTTTTTATGTCATTGATCCTTAACGATAGTTTAGATCTAATCCAAGGCATGTATAGAAAATAAAAATATTTAATCTTTTATTTTTTATTATAAAATTTTAAAAATACATGCTTTGAACTACCTATTTTTCTTTCAAGGTGATCCTCATCTGGTATGGGAGTTGTATCAGAGGTTCAACACCTATTGCATTGGTTGCTGGCCTTGTGCCTTTCTCTCAACTCTAGATGTTGGAGGTGGGGATCCTTCTAATTCTGCACCAGCAGTGGGGGTCCTTGAAGTTGTTTCGATTCAGTCCAGGAAGGTGGTGGGGGTGAGCCCAATCCAACCTTCGATGGTGGCTTCGAATGTCGGGACACTCTCTCCGATAAGGAACATAGAGGTAGGCACTAATGCAGAGGGTTTGACTGACCACGAAGGGGTTTCGATAGTGGAGGGGCATCCGATTGTTGCGGCCGATGGAGGGTCATCGAATGGTGGGGAGGGCCTCTCCCTGACATCTACAGATCTATCACATACTCTAGGCTTTGTGATGGTTGTCTCCATATAAGCTATGGAGGGGTTTGGAGAGAGGGCTTGGCTGAATAGGGAAGAGCATGTCATGGCTCTTAGTCGGTCGGACAAGGGGGTGTGGCAAGACCATAATTTGGTTGTTGCAAGGCTGAAAGTGGTGCTAAGTGTGGTTGAAGCTAGGGTCTCTGATGGCAGGCAGTCTGGGAGCAAGCCAGCATCTCATGGTCATACAGAAGGGTCTGGCATGGCCTCTCCTAGCGATGTCTCCCAATGATGAAGATTTTAGTTTGGAATGTGAGGGAGGTAGGCAAGTGGTCCTTCTTCTCCACTTATAGAAGATTGGTCCATCACCATGATCCAGATTTGTGTATATTGCTTGAAACTTGGCTATCAGGTAGAAGCTTGGAGTGGGCTCAGCAATGCCTTTTGCACTCTTGGGGTTTCTTTGCCATTAAGTCACATGGTCTTGTGGGAGGGTTGATTGTTGTATGGAAGAAAGGTGATGTTACTGTGGATGTAATGCATGAGTGTAATCAACAGGTGATTGTGATTATTTCTGGAGTTAATGAAAGTCCTTGGCTTTTTTATGGCATCTATGCTAGCACGGATTATAGATTGTGGAGGATGTTATAGGAGGAGACTTCTAGAGTGGTAAACCAAGGTCTTCCCTCCCATGTTGTGGGAGACTTTAACTATATTGATGGGCCTTAGGAAAAAAGAGGGGGTAGACCTTTCTCGGACAACATCTATGTGAAGGAGTTCAGGGAGTTCATATCCCATAATGGCCTCATTGATCTTGGCTTTTCTGAACCCAAATTCACTTGGTGCAACAACCAATAGGGGAGTGCTCGGGTTTGAGAATGTATTGATAGAGCCTTCAATACAGTTGGTTGGATGCAGTGCTTTTCGAGCTACCAGGTTAGCCGTCTTTTAAGAATTGTCTCTGATCATAGTCCTCTATTGATTTCTACTATGACTGATTGCTCTTATTGGTCCCCCTTCCGATTTGAGAAATTTTGGGTCTCCTACCTTCTCTTGAGACATTATTCGGGAGGTCTGGAGGCTGCCCATCCAGGGCAATGTCATTTATAAGATTAATTATAGGTTAGAGATCATGAGGCATCGGCTCAAAAGGTGGAACCTAGTTGAGGTTGGTGATATCTTTAGGAGACTTGAGGAGGTGAAGGCATCTATTTCTAATCTTCAGGCTAGGGAGGATACAGAGGGTGGGCTCTCTAATGATGACCTGCTACCCTCAGGGCTAGGCTTGCTCAGCATCATGCTTTACTCAGATAACAAGAGGTCTTCTAGTGCCATAAGTCTAGAGCTCAATGGTTAAGGGACGGTGATAGGAATACTCACTTCTTTCATCAGACTATGGTGGTGAGGAGACAATGGAACCAAATCCAAGCTCTAAGGGATATCGATGGTTGGTGGCTTGACAGTGCTGATGAAGTGAGGTAGGAGATCCTTGGCTTCTTTTGTTTGAGATGTTTGGTGCACCTAGGCGAGGGGGGCTGGGCTTAGCCTCCCTTATCTGTCAGCCAAGTCTCGCTCATAGAGAATGCCTCCTTGATTGGCATAGTGTCCAAGGAGGAGATTTGTGAGGCAGTTTGGATGATTTCGAAGGATCGAGCTCCTAGTCCTGACGGCTTTCCCCCTTATTCTTTAGACAATATTGGACTATTATCTGTGATGAGGTGGTGGAGGCTATTCAATAGTTCTTTACTACTGGTTCGATGTCTAATGAGTGGAAGAGAATCTTTATTTTGCTCATCCAAAGAGGTAGGATGTTGCTGAGACCAGTCATTATAGGCCTATCAGTTTATGCAGCACCCTATACAAGATTTGTGCTAAGATTTTGGTGGATAGGTTGAAGCCAATCCTTCCCCATTTGATCAGCCTTGAGCAAGAGGCTTTTGTTAGCGACCACAGTATCTCCAACAATGTTCTAATTATGCAGGAGTTCATGCATGATATATAGAGAGCCCCTATTTAGAAGTATCTTATGGCTATCAAGCTTGATATGGAGAGAACCTATGACTGCATGTGCTGGAATTTTCTTTATCAACCCCTAGGGAGCTTCAGATCCCATAGATGTTGGATCAGCTGGACAAAGGTTATGTGCATGCCCCCTCCTCCATCTTGATCAATGGCACACTCTTAAAATTCTTTTATTCCTCTATTGGTCTTGACGAAGGTTATCCTCTGTCCCCCTATCTGTTTTTATTTGTACCGACGCCTTGTCTCAAGCATTGTGCATGGTGACCTTGAGTCGGGTGGTAGATCCTTACAGGCTGGTTCCTGAGTCACAGCCAATCTTGCACCTACTCTTCATAGATGATTACTTGTTGGCGGGAGCTCGAAATGTTGCAGCATTTAAGAGGATTGTAGAGGAGTACTGCATCACCTCTAGTCAAAAGGTAAACTTAATGAAGTTTGCTGTTTATTTTAGCCTAAAGATCAAAGCTCAGGGCAGGCAAATGATCAGAGAGGTCCTTGGGATAGTGGAGCATTCTAGTGTTCTATGATACCTCAAGATTCCCATCATTGGGTGATGCCTTCGAAGGTCCAACTATACCATGTTCAAGGATTTGATTCATGGTCATCTGGAAAGTTGGCAGTCCAGAGCATTATTGATGATGGTCAGAGTTACCCTTATCAAGTCTATCCTCAATGCTATTCTTGTGTATCTGCTTTCTCACATCATTGTTTTGAGGTCCTTCTTGGTGAGGATTGAGCAGCAGTTCAGAGGCTTTCTCTAGGGATGTCGCTCGGGGGTGGTTAGAGTTCACCATATTACTTAGGATGCGATTTGTGATAGCCTATTTTGCAAGTGCACAAAATCGCTTAAGTAATACAATGATGCATAAGAGATCATTCCTACGAGGATTGAGTTTAATTATCAAAAATGAATGCTAATTCTACTAATATCTGAATGATGAAACTAAATAACAATAAGAAATAAATTTAACTAAAGCTAAAATTAACTCTAAAGAACTCAATGAAAGCTAAATCAAAATTTGATTAATAAAGTGCTAGGGTATATCTGATTTCACTTGGATCAATTATCAATTCCAGCTATTTCGATTAATAATCCAAATTTAATTATTAATGCAAAGATCAATAATCTTAAATTATATAATAATATCTCTTGAGACTTATTAAAGATACTAATTAAAACCTATAATCTATCTCCCAATAGTAAAATAGATTTTAATTAATTCATTAAGCACAATAACTATTTTCAAGTTCTCATAGGTCGAATCTTCTACTCCGGCTCTAATTATTATTCCTGTGATGCTTATTATTAACTTTAATTTATAATCTTCCTTCCTAATGCCAATTATAAATCAAAATCAATCAAGTACCAAAGATAATAATACCCAAAAGCATTAATTGCAAATAAGAAGCAATTGCATTAATAAAGAAAATTAATACAAAATTTTAAAATTGATATTAAATCCAAGCTACATCAGGTATCCTAGCTAGAAATTTAGCTCATCATAATATCAAAATCAAACTCAAGTTTACTCGAATAAAAATCTAAAATCATCCTAATAATGAGTTCTAAAAAATAAATTTAAAGTAAATAAGAAAAAAATTAAAAATTCTAAAAAAATTGTAGAGCTGAATGAATCCTCTCTTCAAATATCTCAGGTCCTCAAAACTCTCCTTGCTTGATTTTCAGCTTTTAAAGATGATTCCCCTCCCCGCTTGCTGGTGTTTTAGGGCCCTTAAATAGGGCTAAGGCTAGGATTAAGGTGGTATTTTTCCCATGATTTTATTCTATGTATAATTCTTCTTATTTGGTATAGAATCTCCCCTCCTTTAGATAGGCTTCAAGCAACCACTAGCCATCTACTCTTTATGCCGGCCCAAATTTTTTGATTTTATTCTAATTTCTATAGTAAAAGGAAGAAAGGAGGCATGGTTAATCAGAGGAGAAGGATTCCTTCCTTCTTTAGCCTTCCTGAGTCGACAAAATCTGCAAAATAAAGTAAGGTTTCAGCCACCAAAATCAGATCTTTTAAGAATTGATCCCAATCCTTTCCAAGTTTGCTCTTCATGTGGAATCAGTTTGGACTCTAATTTTATGTTATTTAATCCTTTCCAAGATAGCTCCTTGCCATCCAAAATTGGTTGCCATATCCGATCTTTGTGCCAAGAAAAACTAAAAAGAATCTAGGTGTATTGGATGTTTCCTATCGTGTCCAACATTGTTACCAACTTCCACATGATGTAGCCACCTCATCTGGAATTCAAATTCAATTCCATAAATTATGTTCCTTTCTTGCTTTTCTCTAAATTCCATATATCTAGTCTTGCTCAATTTGGAGTCTTGTAGCTTGCCTTTCAAGGATCCTCACGCCAAAGTGTCCAGAATTAAGATTGGCTGACTAGATAAGAGAGATTAACTGCTTGATTTATTTTCTGACTGATGGCGTCAACAAGGATGAGGTGTGGGATCCATTTATTACTTGATTTGGTTATTTCTACTTCGAGATGGACTTTGATTTTGATGCAAGACCCTAATGACTCCAGATGACTAACCCTGCTGAATTGGACTCAACCAATTTTACTTAATTTGATGTTTAAAATATGGTTAAGCCTAATTAGGTGTGACCTAGCTCAATTACCTACAATTGACATAAAACATATCAGGTTCTTATGTTTATTAAGTTAATTATTATATCAATTTATTAGATTGATCATTATGTTAATTTATTATACCAAAAATATCAAAATCATTAAAAACTAATAATAATAATTACTATAAAAATATAACACATCAAATACCCCCCTTTCTTAGGAACTACTTCAATAGGACTCACTCAACTACTATCAAAAATAGGATAGATAATTCCTACATCAAGTAATTTCATTACTTCAGCTCTAACTACTTCTTTTATATTAGGATTTAACCTACGTTGATGCTCAATAGAAGGTTTGTAGTTATCTTCCATTAAAATTTTATGCATGCATATGCTAGAACTAAATCCCCTAATATCATCAATAGACCAGCCTAGTGCTTTCTAATGCTTTCTTAATACATGCAATAATTTTTTCTCTTGTTCAGCAGACAAATGAGCAGATATAATAACAGAAAAAATAGATGAGTCTCCCAAGAATGCATACCTTAAGTGAGAAGGGAGTTGCTTAAGCTCAAGCTTAGAGATTGGCTTAGCCTCTACTGAATCCTGTACTTTCTCAATAGCATTTAACATGTCAACTTACTCAATTAACTCTTCAAATTTATTCTCAACAATTTCTCTTTAAAACAATCAATCAAGTCATATTCAAAATTGTCCATTATTTCACTAACAAATTTATTAATCACATCTAATCTAAAACACTCATCATTCTCAAGAGAATATTTAAAAGAATTAAGCATATTAAAAATTATCTTTTCTTGCCCCACTCATAAAGTAAGCTTATCCTCATGGACATCTATCAGTGCCTTGCCAGTTGCAAGGAATGGGTGCCCCAATATCAAAGGAACCTCTTTATCTTCCTCCATATCCAAGACAATGAAATCCACTGGGAAGATGAATTTGTCCACCTTGACTAACACGTCATTCACTATGCCTCTAGGATATATCATCGATCGATCAGCTAGTTGTAATGAAATACTGGTCGGTTTCACATCCCCTAATCCAAGCTTTCTGAAAATAGATAAAGGCATCAAGTTAATGCTAGCACCTAAATCACACAATGCTTTAGTAAATTCAATATTGTCAATATTGCATCCCTAGATCTTGATGGCTACTTATTCTGAATGATTGCACTGGATTCTTCAGTGAGCATGACTGCCTCGTGGTCCTCTAGCCTTCTTTTTTTGGAGAGGATATCCTTCAAGAATTTGGCATAGCTAGGCATCTGAGCTAGTGCCTCCATAAATGAAATATTTATGTGCAATTTCTTGAAGACCTCCCAAAATTTTAGGAAGTTCTTGTCATCCCTACTTTACTTGAGCCTTTGAGAAAAAGGAACTGATGGAATGTAGGGCTTTACTGGCTCTTTCTTTTTCTCTTTTAGCTTCTCTTCAACCACAGTCTCTTCTTGAGCTTATTCATTTACTTGCTCCTTTACAGGCTCTTTCCTTAGTTGCTCCTCTAACTGTTTTTCACTCCTCAAGGTAATTACCTTCACGTGCCCCTTCGGGTTCGTTTCAATATTGTTAGGCAATGATCCTTGAGTTCTGTTAGCTACCATGTTGGCCAACTGTCCCATTTGCATTTTCAAGTTCTTAATGGTAGCTTGCTAGTTTTGGAAGTTTGCCTTAGTTTCACCCATGAAATTAGTAGTGGCCTTGGTGAGAGTTGCAACCAATTCTTCTAGGTTGGACTTCTTTTCTTGTTGTAGGAAACCAGGTGGTCCTCTATTCTAATAATTATGTTGTTGCTGCTGATTTCTTCAGAAAAAATTTGGGTGGTTCTTCCAGGAAGGCGTGTAGGTGTTTGAGTATGGATTATTCTGTTGCTTTCCCTGGTTGGTCACATATCGCACTTGTTCTTGTACTGGAGGCATGAATGAACTGTCAATTGGGTAATCTTGACCCAGTACACATCTTACAGGCCTGCACATAAGTATTAACAGCATTAATAGATAACTAATCTAATTTTTTGAAAATAGTATCCACCTTTGCATTGAGTGCAGTAATAGCATCTATCTCATGAACCCTAGTAGGTCTCCTCGCCATGTTCCTCTCATTGGGCCACTGGTAAATGTTGTTGGCCATTTCCTCCAAAAGATCATAGGCCTCATCAAGCGACTTCCCCATTAATGACCCTCCAGTAGTAGCATCAATATTAATTCTAGTATGGTTGTTCAACCCATTGTAGAAGGTTTGCACAACCAACCATTTGGGTAGCCCGTGATGTGGACACCTTCTAAACAGATCCTTAAATCTTTCCTAGGCTTCATATAAGGTCTCCATGTTGAATTGCACGAAGGTTTGGATGTCAATCCTCAACTTGGCAGTCTTAGCTGGTGGAAAGAATTTTGCCAAAAATTTTTGTACTAAGTCATTCCAAGTGGTGATTGAGCCAGCAGGAAGAGACTGTAACCATGCTCTAGCCTTATCTCTCAGTGAAAACAGGAACAGTCTCAGTCGAATTGCATCATCTGACATTCCATTCTACTTAAAGATATCACATATCTCTAAGAAGTTTGCAATGTGCGCATTAGGGTCATCATTGGGCAATCCTCCAAACTGAACTACTGTTTGGACCATTTGGATCAAAGCAGGCTTGATCTCAAAGTTGTTTGCCCACACAGGTGGCCTTGTGATGCTAGATGAAGCTCCATTCATAGTAGGCATAGCATAATCTTGCAGTGCCTTGGGGTTTGTATCTCCAGTAGCCTCATTATTCTCTACTGCAACAACTTCTCTTCTTGGATCTTCAGCTATTTTTGGATCTACTTTTGCCTTAGGTTTCTTCTCTTCTCTAACAACTTTTCTATTTTGTCTGCAGGTGCATTCAATTCCTTGACTTGAAATGGAATTTGATTCAATTCTCACAAGTTGATCCGATTCCCTTTTCCAAGTTGCAATTTTGCAAGATTTTTTTTAATTTTATGTTATTTTATATATTTTTTTATAAGAGAAGAGAGAAGCGGAAGGAGAGATAGAAAAAAAAATAATTCTAGAGATGAGTCCTAAGGAGTCCTAAATCTAGAGATGAAAAAGAAAAGTATTTTAATTATATTTAAATTTTAATAGCAAACAAGTTAGCACAAAATGAACTCTCTATCCTAGAGTTAACCTAGATTTAGACAGCTTCTAACTATTTCAAGACCGCCTTCGAGCACTCCAAGCCTAAAATTGACTAACTGACTCGGTTAGGCAAGGGTAAGATGTGGAAGGTCTGAGGAAAAATTCAGTGCAGGGGTAAAATGGTAATTTTAAAATTTTTTTAAAATTATGATTTTAGAGCAGAAAAATATTAATTAATCTAATTAATTAACATAAATTTACCCTACACTAGGATCTAAATATGATATATAGCATGTATGTATTTAAATTTGAAATTCGAATTTGAACAGTAAACACTTTACTGTAATGTGTTCAGAACACAATACCTTTGTGCGGGTAGTAGATTGCCGCAATCTAATCATTATCGGAAGAGTCTGATCATCGTGATGCAGCCACACAGCGTGTCTGACCTCTGTGGATCATCCATATGAAGCTCCCGATCTGATCGACTCCTCATGAGTGCTAGCTCGTTGTAGAGCTCTTTCGACGGTCGATGCTGATCGAACTCCTTCGATCGATGTCTATCGATTTTTTGGATACTCCAGATCATCAGCAGATGTGTTTGAGAGGATGTTGAAGATATTTTTAAAATTTGGTGGACTCACGACACTCGTAGCTCACCTTCTCACTTCCCGAACTCCAAACTGAAACCCTAAAGAACTCACTGAAACTCTGCGCACACTTTTTCTTTCTTTTCTTTCTTTTTCTCTCAGAAGGATATAGACCTTCACCTTGCACACAAGGATTCCTCATGCCTAGATTTTTTCTCCAAAATTTTTCTTATTACCCACGCCCAACTCTTCTCCTCCTTTTAAAACAACAACAAACATCTTATCCACGTGAGAGGATAAAGATGAGTAATTGCATATTTAAATTCAAATCAAATTTTGAATTCAAATGAAAACCAATTTATCCCTATCCACTAAGGGTGTGAGAAGAGGAGGGCGTGGCTTAATTTGTGCGTGAGTGATTTCATGAGAAACATTTTCTCGTGTAATAAATGGGGCGTTAAAAGAGGATAAGGTCAAGGTGCTAAGATTGGTTGCTCATTCAAATTCAAACTTTGTTTTGAATTTGAATGGCCAACCAATCATCCTTATCCACTCATTTGGTGTATTAAAGTAGGGCGTGAGGAAGGCTTTGCATGAGAAAAAATGCATGAAAACTTCCTTCTTGTGAATTCAAAAGGGCGCAGTGGAAGTGAGGTGGCGCAGGGAGAATGGGTCAAGGTGGTTTCATTATTTAAACCAACCTAATTGAACCAAATAAGTTAGGCCCAATTAGACTAATTTAAATCCAACTAAATTAAGCTTAATTAGGCTCAATAAAATCTTAATCAAATCAAAAATTGATTAAGCCCAACCCCTGATCAAATCAGGGACCAAACCATCTCGACGATTAGGTCAACTCTTAACCTAATTGCGTCAAACCCAACTGAATCCAATTCAATTGGACTTGATCCAAAAATAATTACTCAATCAAATTGAGTTAATTAGCAATCAAATCACTAATTAAATCTCTCATAAATATTGAGTCCAAATCTGATGGGTAATCGGGCATCAGAATTCATCGATATGTAACCCTGATCGAAGAGTCCCAAACCAGTGGGACTCTTGACCCCGGTACCCAAAATGTGTGGGACTCATGATCAGAGAATCTTGATTCTCGATCACAGAGTCTCAGACATGTAGGACTCATAGTTCACAAGTATTAAGACTCTTCATCAGCCATCAGATCAGATAGGAACCTTTAATGTGTGTGACCCCACAGGTTCGAACCTAAGCCGGTAGCACTGGAACCAATTTCTGTACTAATCGAAGTGACCATCTAGCAATGGTACCCAATGACCAGATAGGTCGAAAAGTCACAATCGCAACACTCAGAACCTACGTGAATATGGTTACTGTATAATTCATCCTTTTGACCTCTATGTTTAGGATGACTTAGGGTTAAACTGTCTACCCTGATTAGATCATCCGAATCATGCTCAACTCAAACAGTCCTGTGACTCCTCACAAGAACTATCCTGGCCAAGGTTTTGCTAAATTGAAACACGACTATACACAGCTCCTAAACTGGAGTGGTCAATCCCATCTTGACACACACACCGACAAGTCAAGTACTTGACTACACCCAGCAACCTTCCGTCACTGAATTAGAAATTCAGGTAGTCCAGTGCCTAAGTGCAGTGAGTTGCTTGCAAGTCACTGTGGCAGTCTCAGATCGGAGGGATATTTATATCCATATTCCATCGGAGCAAATCTTGACAGAAGAAATAGCTTCGGAGTCGGTCACGTTTAGTGCAGATGTACCCTTACATCTCACCTGTATGCCATACCAGTGTCTCCACACTCATTGGTTAAGAGGACAACCAACCTTTATGGCACACAACGACCTATACTTGATAAACGTTGTCATCCTTGGTAACAATGTATCATTTGGTCGCGAACAGATTTAAGGACTAAACGACAAATCCTCCTTTGTCGAGTTTAAATAGTCCTAAGGACTTCACCACAACATAGGAGTTCATTAGAAGATGAAACATTTTATGATGAAAAATATCAAAATAATTTTTATTAATTCATAATTCATGTACATATACAAAAATGAGCACAATCGTCAACAGAATGATGATTGGCTTTGGGATACTATTCCCAACAATCTCCCACTTGGCCTAAAGCCAATCAGTGCAGTATCTAATACCCATCTTCGACTTGTAGTCATCGAACTCCTTCACCGCAATGGCTTTAGTGAATGGGTCAGTCAGGTTCTCCTTTCCGTCGATCTTCTGAAGGTCGATGTCACCTCGATCCAAAATTTTTCGGATGAGATGGTAGCGGCGCAGAATATGCTTCGTCCGCTGGTGTGCCTTGGGTTCCTTCGCCTGAGCAATGGCTCCAGAGCTGTCACAGTAGAGCAGAACTGGACCAACAAGAGAGGGTGCTACTTCAAGCTCGGTGATGAATTTTCTCAGCCGCATCGCTTCTTTGACAGCATCTGATGCAGCGACATACTCCGTCTCGCAAACTGAATCAGCCACTGTGTGTTGTTTGGAACTCTTCCAGCAGATAGCCCCACCATTAAGGATAAAAATAAATCCTGACACACTTTTGTTGTCATCGTGATCAGACTGAAAACTAGAGTCTGTAAATCCTATAAGTCTCAAGTCCGATTCACCATAAACAAGCCACTGGTCCTTAGTATTTCTTAAATACTTCAGGATGGTTTTAACAACCTTCCAGTGATTCTCCCATGGATCAGATTGGTATCTACTAACTATCCCTAGTGAGTATGCCACATCTAGTCGTGTACATGTCATGGTGTATATGATAGATCTCACTGCGAAGCATATGGAATCCTACCCATACGCTCTCTCTCTTGAGGTATTGTCGGACAATCCCTCTTCGAGAGAGAAATTCCATGGCCTATCGGTAGATAGCCTTTCTTGGAATTTTCCATGCTGAACTTCTTCAGCATAGTATCTATGTACGTAGACTGGGACAAACCAAGCAACCTTTTAGATCTATCCCTATAGATCTTCATCCCTAGGATGTAGGAAGCTTCTCCCAAATCCTTCATGGAGAACTGTGACGACAGCCAAATCTTTATTCTCTGTAATGCAGGGACATCATTCCTGATTAAGAGAATATCATCCACATATAATACAAGAAATATCACTACTGGACTATTAGCTCACTTATAAATGCAGGGCTCTTCTCCATTCTTAACGAAGCCATACGTCTTGATTGTCCTATCAAAATGTATGTTCCAACTTCGGGATGCCTGCTTAAGTCCATAAATAGACCTCTGTAGTCTGCACACCTTAGACTCATCAGTGGATGTGAATCCTTCAGGTTGTATCATATACACCTCTTCATCCAGCTCTCCGTTTAGGAAAGCTGTCTTCACATCCATCTGCCAGATTTCATAGTCCAGATAGGCAGCTATTGCAAGCATAATCCGAATGGATTTGAGCATTGCCACAGGAGAAAATGTCTCCTCATAGTCTATACCATAATGTTGACGATATCCTTTGGCAACTAGACGGGCTTTATAGGTTTCCACCTTTCTGCCTGCACCCCTCTTCCTCTTGAAGACCCACTTACATCCTATGGGTTTTACTCCTTCGGGTGGGTTAATCAATGTCCACACATCGTTGACCTTCATGGACTCCATTTCGAATTTCATGACTTCTAGCCATTTCTCAGAGTCGGGTCTCTGCATTGCATCCATATAGGTGATCGGATCCTCATCGTTTTCATCAAGTTCGATAGGATCGTCATCCTAGACCAAGAAATCATAGTATCTGTCCGGTTGACGTGGTACTCTACCAAATCGCCTTAAGGGTGTTTGAACAATGGGCTCTGGATCTGATCTAATCAAATCTGGTTCAGGTTCAGCAACTTGTGTCGGTTTTTCCACCTGTCAAACTTCGTCAAGTTCGACCTTAGAGGCAACAGTCCCTTCACCAAGGAACTCTTTTTTCAAAAAGATTGCCTTAAGACTGACAAACACCTTTTGCTTATCAGTCAGGTAGAAATAATACCCTTTGATCTCTTTTGGGTACCCTATAAAATTACACTTGTCAGACCTAGGTCCAAGCTTGTCCGTAATTAAATGTTTAACATAAGCCGGGCACCCCCAAACCCTAAGGTGCGAGAGTACTGGCTTACATCCTATCTATATCTCATATGGCATTTTGGTTATAGACTTACTCGAAACTCTATTTAGAAGGTAACAAGCTGATTCGAGCGCATATCCCCAAAGGGAGATCGACAGACCAGCAAAGCCCATCATGGATCGAACCATGTCCAACAAGGTCTGATTCCTCCTTTCAGATACACCATTATGCTGTGGTGTTCCAGGAGGAGTCCATTGAGAGAGAATCCCATTCTCCCCAAGATATGTCAGAAACTCATTGGAAAGATATTCACCTCCTCGATCAGATCGAATAGTTTTAATACACTTTTCAGTTTATTTTTTTACCTCATTTCAGAATAGTTTGAACATTTCAAATGACTCCGACTTATGCTTCATTAAATAGACATACCCATACCTTGATAGGTCATCTGTGAAGGTTATGAAGTAGAAATATCTACCTCTTGCACTTGAGCTCATGGGTCCACATACATCAGAATGTACCAGACCCAAGAGTTCACTGGCTCACTCACCTTTTTTAGTAAAAGGTGACTTTGTCATTTTACCAAGAAGACAGGACTCACATGTTGGAAGTGATTCACAATCACCTACTTCAAGAATTCTTTCTTGAGCCAACCTGTTTATCCTGTTCTTATTGATATGACCTAGCCTACAGTGCCAAAGGTAGACTTCTGACATATTATCTATTCTAGGGCGTTTACCGGAGGTTTGAACCACATTAACAGGTTGTGATAGAAAGTAAATTCCATTATTAAGTTATCCAACAAACATTGTAACACCATTCAAAATGATATTGCAAACGTTTCCTTTTATTAAAAATTGATAACCGTACATGGTCAAAAGACCTACAGAAATAATATTTAATAAAAAATTTGGACAATAGTGACATTCACTTAGAATTACATTTCGAGAATTGATTACAAGGTTCATGATTCCTAATGCTAGAACTGGAACTTTGCTTCCATCTCCAACATTCAGGAACCTCTCACCTTCATCAAATCTCCTACTGACCTACAGACCCTGCATCGAATTGCAAATATGATAAGGGCTTCCGGTATCCAATACCCAGGCAGTAGTATCACAAATAAAAAAGTTGCAAGGTGTTATCATATAAGTACCTTGCTTCTTCTTCAGCCTGTTCGGGTCCAGAGAGGTAATGTATAGAGGACAGTTCCTCTTCCAGTGCCCCTGCTTGCAAAAGAAGCACTCCGCCTGGCTCTGGTCGGGCTTGCGCTTCTTGGTCGACCCTGTGCAGACATCCCAGCATGCAGCTGCACCTTCTTATTCTTCTTCTTCTTGTTCTTCTTCCCTTTCTTAAAGAGTCGACAACCAGAAGAAGACCCTCCCACAACATTCACCGACTCCTTATGGAGCTGGTGATCCTTCTCAAAGTTCTGCAGCAACTCCAACAAGCCGTGGTAGTTCACTGTAGGCTTTGTCATTCAAAAATGAGTAAGGAAGGGAAGGAAGGACTTGGGCAGAGAATTAAGGATCGCATCCTTACCGAGCTGCTCGTGCAGAAAAAAACCTAGTTTACTTAGGCGCTCAATCATTTCGATCATGTACAGTACATGATCAGTGACTGAGGCTCCATCCCTCATTCGAGCATTGAAAATGGTACTAGTTTTGTACCTTTCAACATCGTCAAGCATGCCAAAAGAGTCGTTCAATATTTGAAGCATCTCCTGTGGCTGGGCGTTCTCAAACCTGCGACTGAACTCATCATTCATTGCCGCCAGCATAATGCACCGAATGATAGTGCGGTCGTTGAGCCACTTCTGGTAAGTGTCTCGGACTACCCCTCTAGCATTCGGGGCTGGCTCCTCAGGTGCCGGATCCATTACTACATAAAGGATCCGCTCATGCTCAAGGATGATTTTTAATTTTCGATACCAGCTATCGAAATTAGGTCCCATGAGCTTGTCATTATCTAATAATGACTGGAGCGACAGGATAATGGCCATAGCTGCATAAAGGAAAACCAGACCTATATTAGTACATAAATTATTAATACTAAAGACTTGGACTTTAGTCTAAAGTTTCTCCCAGTATTTTTACGAACTGGTAGCCTCAACCTCCAATTCGAGAAATTACTTTAATTCCTTAGTGGGTACTAGAATCCACATAGACTACACACGAGCCCAACTTTGGTTGGTCAACCCATGTGTATCTATGGGTAGGTTCATAACCAGTTGTTTCTCTAAACAACTTCTAATAATTGATTTTGCCCCAGAACCTAATCAGTAGGCTTTGGCCTCTACTGAAAAGATCTGGTTAGGTCCAACCATTAACATGATTTGATTTGGTGAATCAGACCAATAAATGATCAGGCCCGACTTTGGCCGGCCAACCTGACCACCATCAGAAAGACTCAAACCAAATTATCATATTATGAATGATAATTCCATTAGTCAATAAGCACCAGGCCTTTGGGCCTCCAATGATTATTAAACTAATGGACTCATTATCACTCACTTAATGGGAGGCTATGACTTAGTTATCAATATAACTTAATCATTTTTAGGACCTAATAATTTTTGAAGATTTTATTAAAGAATAGATGAGAAGATAAATTACCAGTCAATTTCAATCCTCCCACTGATTTCACCAAGTCAGATTAAAAAGGATTTAATTAAGCCAGCATTAGGAGCACCTAAATCAGTCAAACTGATTTACCTAATGACATAGGTGAGCCCTAATCACCAAGTGATCTAATCAAAACCTAATTCACTAGGTTGGCCAGGTAAGTGAGATCAGTGGTGGGGATAAGCCATTAACTCGTCAGAGATCAAATCACTGCGAGTAGCTCCCACTTAAAAATCACTAGTCAAACTGCCAAACTTACCTTAGACACCAACCGGTTCATTAGTTTTAATTTGATCAACTTAGTAAATAGGGTTCCACCACGTAGCCATGAATTAAGTCCATCTTGATCTAGTTAAATTCATGGACCCATTCAACTACAACTATTGGAGTTAAGTCTAGAGTATCCTTGACCTAATCTAATTCAACTTTTGATTAGATTTGATCAATTACTCTAATTTAGTCCATTTCTTTAAGCTAACCTTAGGTCTAACCCAATTATGGACCTAATCCATCTAACCCATTGACCCACAAGTTTATGCAATTATCTTAGGTCTTAATTCACAATTCTAGACCTACTAGACAACACTTAATTCTTTTAATTAAGTATTTGGACTGATAGGTCAGGGTTTGGCATTTCGAAAATAATTTTCAAATTTGAAAGCTTTTATTTTTTGTTCATCAAATATGTTGACTCATTTCACAAATAGATCAGCACATTTCATAAATAGCAATCCTATTGCTAATTACATAACAGAAAATAACTCAATCAAAATAAATCATGAATATTTCTTTAGATCTAATCTAACACATTCATGATAAATTTCACAATTGAACCTACACAATTAATTTCTTTCACTGCTTCATCTGCATGGAATATAATTGCAGCGACACCCCTATTGCCATAGGAGACCCCATCGAATGGGAGGAGAGGGCCTTTAAACCCTACTTTTCTCCTATGATCGGATGGCCATGGCAACCAACCCAATTCGATTACTTGCTACTTAGATCAAGTATATCTAAATATACCAATTTTAAAATTTAAAATTTAAATTTTAAATTTTTTGAATTTCAAATTTTTGAATTTTAAATTTTGAATTTCAAATTTGAAATTTCAATCAAATTTCAAATTTTTGAATTTTAAATTTTGAATTTTAAATTTTAAATTTTAAAATTCAAATTTCAAAATTTGAATTTCAAATTTTTGAATTTTAAATTTTGAACAACTTTCAAAATTCAAATTTTAAAATTTGAATTTTAAATTTCAAATTTAAACTTTTAGATTACAACTTAATCTACGCATGTAAATATATATATCATATCTTAGAACCTTGCTCTGATACCATTTCTGAGGGAAAATTCAGTGCAGGGGTAAAATGATAATTTTAAAACTTTTTCAAAATTATGATTTTACAGTGAAAAATATTAATTAATCTAATTAATTAACATAAATTTATCCTACACTAGGATCTAAATATGATATATAGCATACATGCATTTAAATTTGAAATTCAAATTTGAACAGTAAACACTTTACTGTAATGTGTTCAGAACACAATACCTTTGTGCGGATAGTAGATCGCCGCAATCTGATCACCGTCGGGAGAGTCTGATCATCATGATATAGCCACACAGTGTGTCTGACCTCTGTGGATCATCCACACGAAGCTTTCGGTCTGATCGACTCCTCACGAGTGCTAGCTCGTTGTAAAGTCCTTTCGACGGTCGATGCTGATCGAACTCCTTCGATCGATGTCTGTCGATTCTTTGGATGCTCCAGATCATCAGCAGACGTGCTTGAGAGGATATTGAAGATATTTCGGAAATTTGGTGGGCTCACGACACTCGTAGCTCACCTTCTCACTTCTCAAACTCCAGGCTGAAACCCTGAAGAACTCACTGAAACCCTGCGCACACTTTTTCTTTCTTTTCTTTCTTTTTCTCTCGAAAGGATATAGACCTTCACCTTACACACAAGGATTCCTCACGCCCAGATTTTCTCTCCAAAATTTTTCTTATTACCAACGCCCAACTCTTCTCCTCCTTTTAAAACAACAACAAACGTCTTATCCACGTGAGAGGATAAAGATGAGTAATTGCACATTTGAATTCAAATCAAATTTTGAATTCAAATGGAAACCAATTTATCCCTATCCACTAAGGGTGTGAGAAGAGGAGGGCATGGCTTAATTTGTGTGTGAGTGATTTCATGAGAAATATTTTCTCGTGTAATAAATGGGGCATTAAAAGAGGATAAGGTCAAGGCGCTAAGATTGGTTGCTCATTCAAATTCAAACTTTGTTTTAAATTTGAATGGCCAACCAATCATCCTTATCCACTCATTTGGTGAATTAAAGTAGGGCATGAGGAAGGCTTTGCGTGAGGAAAAATTCATGAGAACTTCCTTCTCGTGAATTCAAAAGGGCACAGTGGAAGTGAGGTGGCGTAGGGAGAATGGGTCAAGGTGGTTTCATTATTTAAACCAACCTAATTGAACCAAATAAGTTAGGCCCAATGAGGCTAATTTAAACTCAACTAAATTAGGCTTAATTAGGCTCAATAAAATCCTAATCAAATCAGAGATTGATTAAGCCCAACCCCTGATCAAATCAGGGACCAAACCATCTCGACGATTAGGTCAACTCTTAACCTAATTGGGTCAAACCCAACTGAATCCAATTCAATTGGACTTGATCCAAAAATAATTACTCAATCAAATTGAGTTAATTAGTGATCAAATCATTAATTAAATTTCTCATAAATATTGAGTCCAAATTCGATGGGTAATCGGGCATCAGAATTCATCGATATGTAACCCTGATCGAAGAGTCCCAAACCAGTGGGACTCTTGACTCTGATACCCAAAATGTGTGGGACTTGTGATCAGAGAATCTTGATTCTCGATTACAGAGTCTCAGATACGTAAGACTCATAGTCTATGAGCATTAGGACTCTTCATCAGCCATCAGATCAGATAGGAACCTCTAATGTGTGTGACCCCGTAGGTTCGAACCTAAGTCGGTAGCATAGGAACCAATTCCTGTACTAATCAAAGTGACCATCTAGCAATGGTACCTGATGATCGGATAGGTCGAAAAGTCACAATCGCAACACTCAAAACCTACGTGAATATGGTTACTGTATAATTCATCCTTTTGACCTCTGTGTTTAGGATGACCCAGGGTTAAACTGTCAACCCTGATTAGATCATCCGAATTGTGCTCAACTCAAATAGTCTTGTGACTCCTCACAAGGACTACCCTGGCCAAGATTTTACTAAATTGAAACACGACTGTACACAGCTCCTAAACTAGAGTGGTCAATCCCATCTTGACACACGCATCGACAAGTCAAGTACTTGACTACACCCAGCAGCCTTCCATCACTGAATTAAAAATTCAGATAGTCTAGTGCCTAAGTGCAGTGAGTTGCTTGCAAGTTACTGTGGCGGTCTCAGGTCGGAGGAACATTTATACCCATATTCCATCAGAGCAAATCTTGACAGCAGAAATAGCTTCGGAGTCGATCACGTTCAGTGCAGATGTACCCTTACATCTCACCTGTATGCCATACCAGTGTCTCCACACTCATTGGTTAAGAGGACAACCAACCTATATGGCACACAACGACCTATGCTTGATAAACGTTGTCATCCTTGGTAACAACGTATCATTTGGTCATGAACAGATTTAAGGACTAAACGACAAATCCTCCTTTATCGAGTCTAAATAGTCCTAAGGACTTCACCACAATATAGGAGTTCATTAGAAGATAAAATATTTTGTGATAAAAAATACCAAAATAATGTTTATTAATTCATAATTCATGTACATATATAAAAATGAGCACAACCGTCAATAGGCTGATGATTAATTTTGGGACACTATTCTCAATAGAAGGTCCCCTACTTGTTGTGTTTCTTAGATACCAACTGAGTTGGTCAGGTCAGATAACGAAATCAATTGAAAATCACCTTCTTAAATCACTTGCCTTAGACACCAAGCAATTAACCAATCTAAACCTGATCCAACTCTAGGGCTTTTTTGCCCTATTGAGATCGAATATCCTAGGGCCAACATCTAATTGATTTTAGATTAAGGTCTAGGTTATGCAGGATGAAGGATGTGGTTTTTGGGCTAAAGAAGGATGATCAAATATTCACCTTATCTGATTAATGGGTTAAGTGCCCTTAAAGTTGATTATGGAGATGCAATACAAAGAAACAAGGTATCCAATCAAGTTAGAATTTTTTTTTTATATTTTTTGTTATGCTATGTTAGTTAAGTGTTATGAAATGTCAGTGGTTTTTTTTCAGAGTTTAAGATTTTATCTTTTTATATATATTTTTTAGATTTTTGATTTTTTTTTAATTTTATAGAAAAATAAGTTTAAGTGATTAAGTCTTAAAAAAATAAATCACTAAGCTATAAAAAGTAGTAAATTATTTTAAACTATAAAAAGTAAGAAATTTCTAAGAATAATAAGCAATAAGTTAGTTGTACAAAATAAGATAATTATTAAACTATGCAATTAAGGTAATCTAGTTAGAAAGCATAAAAATCTACCATAGAAAAGTAATTTAAAACAAGAAACAAAAATTGAAAAGCAGTAAAATATATATATTTTTCTATTTTTAGACCTACAATAATACAAACAAATATTAAGGAGAAACTAAGAAGGCAAGAGATTACAAAATAACATAAAAAATATATTTTTATATTTTTTAATATCAAAAAAATAAAATTAAAATTAAAAACTAATAAAAAAATATCTCAAATATTAGTAAAATCAACTATTCTTGATATTAAAGCACCAGTCTCTGGCAATGATGCTAAAAACTTGATAGCCTATTTTGCAAATATACGAAATTACTCAAGTAATACAATGATGAATAAGAAATCATTCCCATAAAGACTAAGTTTAATTACTAAAAATGAATGCTAATTCTACTCATATCTGAATGATCAAAACTAAATGACAATAGAAAATAAATTTAACTAAAGCTAAAATTAACTCTAAAGAACTCCATGAAAGCTGAATCAAAATTTGATTAATAAAGCACTAGGGTATATCTAATCTTACTTGGACCAATTATCAATTTTAGCTATTTTAATTAATAATTCAAATTTAATTATTAATATAAGGATCCATAATCCTAAATTATTTAATAATCTCTCTCAAGATTTATTAAAGATACTAATTAAAACATATAATCTATCTCATAATAGTAAAATAGATTTCAATTAATTCAGTAAGCATAGTGATTATTCCTAAGATTTCACAGGTCAAATCTTCTGCTCCCACTCCAATTATTATTCCTGTGATGCTTGTTATTTACTCCAATTTATAATCTTCCTTTCTAAAATTAATTATAAATCAAAATCAATCAAGTACCAAAGATAATAACATCCAAAAGTATTAAGTATGAATAACAAGCAATTGCATTAATAAAGAAAATTAATATAAAATTATGGACTTGACATTAAATCCAAGCTACATCAGATACCCTAGCTAAAAATTTAGCTCATCATAATATCAAAATCAAACTCAAATTTACTCGAATAAAAATCTAAAATCATCCTAACAATGAGTTCTAGAAAATAAATTCAAAGTAAACAAGGAAAAGAATTAAAAACTCTGAAAAAATTGCAGAGCAGAATGAATCCTCTCTTCAAATCTCCCAGTCCTTAAAACTCTCCTTGCTTGATTTTCAGCTTTTAAAGATGATTCTCCTCCCTGCTTGCTGGTGTTTTGGGGTCCTTAAATAGAGCTAGGGCTAGAGTTAAGGTGGTATTTTTTTCATGATTTTATTCTATATATAATTTTTTTTTATTTGGTATAGAATCTCCCCTCCTTTAGATAGGCTTCAAGCAACCACCAACCATCTACTCCTTATGCCGCCCTAAATTTTTTGATTTTATTCTGATTTCCATGGTAAAAGGAAGAAAGGAGGCATGGTTAATCAGAGGAGAAGGATTCCTTCCTTCTTCAGCCTTCTTGGGTCCATAAAATCTGCAAAATAAAGTATGAAACCGCCAAATAAGGTCTTCTAAAAATTGGTCCCAATTCTTTCTAAGTTTGCTCCTCATGTAGAATTAGTTTGAACTCTAATTTTCTGCCATTTAATTCTTTCCAAGATAGCTCCTTGCCACTCAAAATTGGTTGCCATATCAGGTCTCTGCGCCAAAAAAAAACTAGGAAGAATATGGGTGTATCGAGTGTTTCCTGTCATGTCCAACATTGTTACCAACTTCAACCTGATATAGCCACCTCATTTGGAATCTAAATTTATTCCATGAATTATGTTCCTTTCTTGCTTCTCTTAAAATTTTGTAGGATCTGGTCTTACTCAATTTGGAGTTCTATAGCTTGCCTTTCAGGGGTCCTCACACCAAAATATCTAGAATTAAGGTTAGCTGACTAGATGAGAGAGATTAATTGCTTGATTTGTTTTCTGTACCCTTGGTTTCTTTTCTAGTTAATGGTGCCAATAAGGATGAGGTGTGGGATCAATTTATGACTTGATTTGGTTATTCTGCTTCGAGATGGACTCTGATTTTGATGCAAGACCCTGATGACTCTGGATGACTAACCTTGCTAAATTAGACTCAACCAATTTCACTTAATTTGATTTTTAAAACATGGTTAAGCCCAATTAGGTGTGATCTAGCTCAATTACCTACAATTGACATAAGACATATCAGGTTCTTATGTTTATTAAGTTAATTATTATACCAATTTATTAGATTGATCATTGTGTTAATTTATTATACCAAAAATATCAAAATCATTAAATAATAATAATAATAATTACTATAAAAATGCAACACATCAATTTGCCTTCCGACCAGGGAGGGGGGTTGGGCATTCAGTTCCTATAGATTCATCGTGAGGCTTTGATTGTCTGGCATGTTGCGAGATTTTTGCTTTAGCTTGACAGTCTATAGAGTGGATGATATGGTCCAGGCATGGTAGTTAGAGCAGGGTGGAGGACATTCATGTCAGGTGGAGTAACTCTTCCATATGGAGAGAGATTTGTAGGTGTGCTCCAGAGGTTCTAGCCCAGATGACATGGTGTTTGGGGGATGGACAGTCGATTGACCTCTGGTAGGATCCTTGGCTATCAGAGCTTCCTCTGAGTTGGTGGCTGACCTTCATTAGCTCGTAGGTTGGTGATCGGATGTGGGTGTGCGAACTTTTTCGGCCACAAGGGAGGAGTTGGAATGCATAGCTGGTTATTAGGCTCTTCGGTGATTAGTTGACGGAGAGGGTGATGTCTCAAACGATTCCCATCTAGGAGGGATTGGACGTCAAGCTTTGGCAATCTTCGTGCACCTCCAGGGCAGTGACCAAGGAGCTCTATGAGATCTATCAGAGTGAGCCGATGAGGATGATAGATGGTGCATGGAATTGGAGGCTACATATTTATCCTAGGGTGAGTTTTTTCCTCTGAAAGGCTGCATGGAGTCAGCTACCTACTAGAGTCATGCTGAGAGCCAAAGGGATGGACATTTCAGTGTCTTTCCCTTATTGCGGTCTAGAGGATGAGACTTCGGAGCATGCACGTTTTATGTGCCCAAGAGTGCGACGGGTGTGGAGTCTAGTGACTCCATCATTACTAATTGTTTGGGGAGTGCGGCCAGTCCAATCCTTTTTGGACGCCTTGAGATAGAGCATGGAGTTTGCAGCCACCACTTTGTTTGCCATCAGAGGAGCTTATATGGTTTATTAGATCTGACTTGCCTGCAATGCAATAGCATTTAAGGTGAGCTAGTTGTCGGTAAGGCTGATTTTTGAGAGAGCTATGGCCTTGGCCATGGAGATTATGGAGGTTTCGCTATCCGAGTTGACAATAGGGACTCGGGACACCTGGGACTACCTCTTTCCTTATAGAGTATGAAGGAGGGTTTTCTTCTCTTGAGAACCCCCACCTCCGACCTTTCTGAAAGTCAACTTTGACGGTAGTGTCCCTGACGGGAGAGATGGTGCTTATTTTGTGATCTGAGGTCCTGACTCTTGGTTTATTACGGCTGGGATAGTTTGGCTTGTGGAGACCTCTGTGCCTACTGTTAAGCTGAGAGCGGTTTGAGAAGGAATTGTTTATGTTAGGATAATCCTAAGGGCTGAGCACATGGTGGTGAAGGGAGATTTGATGACGATGGTGACCTAACTTTAGGGGGCCCATGATCGGACTATGTCTCTTCATCTCTTGGTGCACGACATCTAGAGTTTGCTTTTAAAATGCCCTTCCTTCATGATTTGCCATACTTACGAGGCAAACAGTGCGACAGACTGAGTAGCTTTGTTTGTTGCTCACCATTCTGGTAGAACTTGGACGGATGTTTCTTGTTTGCCTTTATCCTTCTGGGATATTCTTTTTTCTGATACTCTGGGTTGTATTCATATTAGGATGTATGAAGTAACCACCTTGTCAAAAAAAAAAAAAGATTGCAATTGATATGCAGTCTCCAATCTCTACTATGTGGGTAGTCTAGATATGTTGCAGCAAAAATTATCTTAAGATCTGTAAATTAGCCCTTATTGCTTATGGGTTTGTAGGAAACAAGTTCTACATAGAGACGGCAATTTTTTTCGATTTCTCTTATTAAAGCAAAAATTATCTTAAAGTCCCTTAATGATCTTTTATTTAATTGAAGATTTATAAAGTACAAGTTTATATACATTGCAAGCTATTGAAGTAAAAATTATGCCCAAATTTGGAATAAATCTTTAATAAAATATGGATTCCAAAGTTCCAATTTCCATAGAAAAACTGCCAATTATTTGTAGAAATACATAGATTGTGTTTTTGTGTGTAATGGGTGGGTCGTATCTCAAATTCCCAAAGTGATGCAGCATTATTTAGATCACCAATTTTATAGATGGCTTTAAATGATAGATAACTAGCAATAAGTGCCAAAGTCCCTAATGTGCCTTTAATTATTCATGGGTTCTTATATTGTAAATTCCATGTAAGATTGCGACTTTATGCAGTCTCTAGTTAATTGAATAATTATTTGATTAAGGGCCTGTTTAGATGCCCAATTAAGAAGTTCCATAGATAAATCTGTTGATGACCAAAATTGAGGGAATCATGTTGGAGCAAAAAATGAGAAATCGTCTCATTCAAGAAGCCTATAAATGAACGGTCCTATAATTATAGAATAGAGAATTCCATCGATAATGTGATTAATGTTGCTTAGCATGGAAATTTTGTTATTTAAAACTTTCTGTTGCCCTATATTAACAATTTTCAAGAGCCAACTAAATGAGTGTTCACAAGATACCTATGCAAGCACCCAAAGAGGACATGAGGTCTACAAGCTATGGTTTTATCTCTATATGGCTTTTTCTGAAAGAAAAGTTCTACCAAAATCCTTAAATGAATGCCTAATTCTCTATATGTCTTCAAAATCCTTTAATAACCTACAAATTTCATAAGCTACAGTTTTTCACACTTGAAACTATGTCCGGATACCACTAACTATTATGGACTAAAGAAGATAATATCTTTATTGAGGATAATTTCTGATTCTTGCATTTCATTGTTCTCCAATAGGAGTATATATAGATCATAAGGTCTAGCTATTGTAGCAATTACAAGAAGAAGGAATATCTCGATTACATACTAAGTAAAGAGAAACCAAATGTAGAATAGCTAAATAAGGAGAAAGACCAAATAGGAGTACCAGCCAAATATGAATATGTGTTGACTTGCTAAACATAGAAAAGAACCAAATAAGAGTGCAAGCCAAAATAAAATGTTGGGTTGGAATGAGTGTGTGCTGATACACCCCCTCAAGATGAAGAATCGGGAGCACAAATCTTCAGCTTATCCCTTAGGAACCTAAAACGGGAGGTACCCAATGGCTTGGTGAGAATATCGGCAAGCTGATCTTGGGTGGAGATGAACTGAACAGATAGTTGATGTCTTGCAACACGTTCACAAATGAAATGAAAATCAATTTCGACATGCTTTGTGCGAGCATGGAAAACAGGATTGGCCGACAGATAAGTGGCCCCAATATTGTCACACCATAGAATCGGGGGACCATGTAAGGGATGGCCAAGTTCTTGAAACAATGACTCAAGCCAAATAAGTTCAGCTGATGCATCTGCTAAGGCTTTATATTCAGACTCTGTGGATGAGCGGGCAACTGTTTTCTGTTTACGAGATGCCCAAGAAATGAGGTTAGGGTCAAGAAAAATTGCATAGCCCCCAGTGAAACGCCTATCAGTCCCACTACCCGCCCAATCTGCATCCGAGAAAGCTTAGAGAGAGCGAGAGGTGGATCGGCGAATGTGTAACCCATGATCAGCTGTAGCTTGAAGGTACCGTAAGATGCATTTGACCATAATCCAGTGATTAGTATTAGGAGACTGCATAAACTGGCATACTTTATTCACTGCAAAGAAAATATTCAGACGTGTCAATGTAACATACTGAAGAGCCCCAACAATGGAGCGATACTGTGTGGGGTCCGGATGGGGAGCACCCTCTGAATCAGAATCTTTTGTCATGGCCATTGGGGTCTTAACAGGTTTACAATCAACTATGCCTGCCTTTAAAAGAAGATCTTTAATGTAGCGGTTTTGAGATAATAATAATCCAGTAGAGTTCCGAACAACCTCAATTCCTAAGAAAAAATGGAGATCACCAAGATCCTTAATAGAAAATTCTTTAGCAAGCTGTTGAAAGAGAAGAGAGATATGACTGGAGTCATTTCTGGTTACCAAAATATCATCAACATAGATGAGCACATAGAGGACATGAGACCTCATCCTTAAAATAAATAATGAAGGATCAGTTTTGCTGGCAACAAACTCTAGTCAGAGAAAAAACTGGGAGAGACGGTGAAACCAGGCACGGGGTGCTTGTTTTAACCCATATAAAGATTTGTGGAGATGATAGACATAATCTGGATGGTCGCGGTCCTCAAACCCTGACGGTTGGGACATGTAGATTTCTTTTGTTAGGTTGCCATGTAAAAAGGCATTATGAATATCTAATTGCCGGATGGACCAACCTTGAGAGATTGCAATACTTAGAATAGACCGAATGGTGGTAGGTTTGATAATCAGACTGAATGTCTCATTGTAGTTGAGGCCAAGTTGCTGATGGAATCCTTTAGCAACTAGATGCGCTTTGTAACGCTCGAGAGACCCATCAGCTTTTCTCTTGATCCTGTACACCCATTTACATCTGACCAAATTCTTTTGATGAGATGAACGTGGAACAAGAGACCACGTACCATTACGAATTAAGGCATTAAATTCTTCAGTCATTGCAGCACGCCACTCAGAGTGTTTAGAGGCTTGAGTAAAGCAAGTAGGTTCTATGGTGAGGATAGTGGTGGTGAGGGTGGATGGCTGGTTGGAACGGGGTCGAAGTACCATGGAATGTGTACGGGTGGGTTGGGCAGGTGGGTCAGGGGAGGTTTTGTCTTACGGGAAGCTATTTGTAGGAGAAGGTGGTAATCTGATCCGAACAGGTGCAGAGTCGTTAATGCTAAAAGGGCTTGGAGTGGGATCGGTCATAGGAGAAGGTGTTGAGGCAGACCGAGAAAAGGGGGATGCAGCCGATGATGAGTTGGACAGACGATGCAAAGGAGAATGTGGAATGGGTGGAGGAATGGATGGTAGTGGGGTGGCCTCTTGTAGAGGTTGAAGTAATGTAACGTCCCAAGGTGGGGAAGAGGGAGATGATGGTGGTGGACAAGTTAATGAAGACTGAGATTGAAAAAGAAAGATAGATTCGTCGAAGCGAACGTGCCTAGCAATATATGTACGATTTGTTTTTAAATCAAGACATCGATAGGCACTATGAGAGGGACTATAGCCGAGAAACATACATGGTTGAGACCGATACTCCATTTTATGCCGAGTGTAAGGACGAAGAAGAGGATAGCAAAGACACCCAAAAATTCGTAGGAAGGCATAGGATGGTGGTTTGTTGTGAATGAGTTCGAAGGGGGATACATCACTAGAGATTTTAGATGGCATCCTATTAATGAGAAAAACAGTCGTTTCAAAGGCATAGTGCCAGTATGACATGGGCATGGATCCATGAGCAAGAAGGGATCAGTCGATTTCCGTAATATGATGGTGACGACGTTCGACAGTCCCTTGTTGCTCGTGGGTGTGAGGAGCAGCAACACGATGGGTAATGCCAATTTTACGAAAAAATTGAGGAAGAGAGCGAAATTCTCCTCCCCAGTCAGTTTGGATTGATTTAATAGTACGAGAGAAATACCGTTCAACCAAGGTTTGAAATTGTAAGAAAGTAGAGAATACATCAGATTTGCGCATTAATGGATAAAACCAAATATATTTACTTTGATCATCAACAAAAATTATGTAGTAGCGGTGTCCTAACAAAGATGGAGTAGGGGAAGGACCCCAAACATCACTATAAATAAGATCTAATGGAAACTGACTGCGATAATGGGACGGAGGTAAATACAACTTACTAGACTTGCCTAATTGACATGAGGGACAAAGGGGACGAAGATGTGCAGACTTGCAGGGTAGATTATTGGTCTTCACCATGGAGCGAAGCAAGCGATAATGGGGATGGCCCAAACGGTTGTGCCAGCCATCAAGAGTGGTGCTCTCGGCTATGTGAATAGATGCAGACAACGAAGAAGGACTGGAATGGAGAGTGTATAATCCTCCTTTACTCAGATCGGATAACACTATGGTCTTGGTAGTTCGATCCTTCACAAGAAAATTCAAAAAAGATATTGTTGTCTTTTGCAAACTGTTGTACGGAAAGTAAATTTTTAGAAATAGAAGGAACGTGTAAGATGTTAGATAACTGAAAAGAAAGAGAAGAGTAGGGAGAGGAAAAAGAACCATGACCAATATGTGATATATGTAATCCCTTACCATTGCCTACATGCACCTGATCAGGACCAGTGTACTCATCATAGGAGGACATAGAATGAATGTCAGGAGTGATATGGTGAGATGCTCTTGTATCTGGGTACCAAGTGAGGGCAATGGAGGGGTGAGGGGTAGGGAGAAGTGGTGGATTAAGGTGACGTTGAGATGGATTTGGATTTGGATATGGTGAATATGAGAAATTGGCATTGGGTTGTGGAGAGGAAAAGTATGGATATGGTTGCTGAGGGCGATAGAAGCAGGTGGCATTAGAGTGGTTGTTACGATTGCAAAACGAACACCATTGAGAACCACGGCCACCAGATGCACCAGAACGACCATGACCTCGACCAAACTTGCCACGTCCTCCACGACCTCGAGTAAAGCCACGGCCAATAGAGGGCCTAGGGTCATTAGAAGAATGGACGAACCGTTGAGCAGTATTGAAGGTAGGATTGGTAGGAGTGGCATCAGCAACAGTTAATTTTTTAAATGCCCGCATGCTTTCATGGCTAAGTAACAGCCCATGAAGTTCGGTGTATGTCGGAGGGGTGTGTCGGTTGAGAATGCCAGGGACCGCATCTTGTAGATCATCACATAGAGCACGCAATACATGAAGATTAAATTTGGTTGGCTTGAGGGCATTACCAGAGGCAGCAAGTTCATCAGCTACAGCTTTGGCACGTCGGAGCAGAGAGGTGACGGTCTCATCTGATTTTTGATGTAGATTCTGCAACTCTAGATGCAGAGACATGAGCCTGATAGGAGATGCTGAACCAAAGGCTTCATGAAGAGTGGTTCAGCACTCAAAACTAGTTTCTTTGTCAAGAAGAAGAGGAACCAAATCTTCAGATAATGAAGCAACAAGAAGGCTTACGAGTTGGACATCTTGTTGTTGCCAAGCAGTAGCGGCAATCGGATCGATGGGCTGTGGGTGAGAGCCATCAAGGAACCCAAACAGGCTTTGACCCTTTAAGAAGGGAGTAATTTGCTTTCTCCAGATCAAAAAATTGGATGCATTTAATTTGATAGATAGAAAATACTGTGCCGATGGAAAGGTGAGAGGGGTCGTTGTGTTGGGTGGAGGAGGAGAAGAGGGTTTGGAGGAGGTGGAGATAGATGAACTGGTGGCCATGAGAGAGCACAGAAGGAGGAAGAGAAAGAGATGCTCGTTGGAGCTTCAAGGCTCTGATACCGTAAAGAAGGTAATATCTTTATTGAGGATAATTTTTGATTCTTGCATTTCATTGTTCTCCTATAGGAGTATATATAGATTACAAGGTCTAGCTATTGTAGCAATTACAAGAAAAAGAAATATCTCGATTACATACTAAGTAAAGAGAAACCAAATATAGAATAGCTAAATAAGGAGAAAGACCAAATAGGAGTGCCAGCCAAATATGAATATGTGTTGACTTGCTAAACATAGAAAAGAGCCAAATAAGAGTGCAAGCCAAAATAGAATGTTGGGTTGGAATGAGTGTGTGCTGATATGGACTATGTAAACCAAAATTTTCTGAGGTCCGTATCATGGGTCTTTAATAATTGTTTATACATTCTGATAGGCAGTTCTTGTAGGAAATTTATTAAACCAAAATCATTTGTAGCACCTTAAATGAAGTTCTCTGAATGAGATTTTAGCTACTTACTGATAATAAATCATGTTAAGTCCTTTTTGGATCGATCAGTTGCTTAGACAACTATGCTTTAGAAGTTTGATATAGAGATGATGGTCCATTTATTATGCATTTAACCAAGTTTTTCACAAATAAATCTCAGCTAAACTTAACTAAATTATCTTCCTTAGGCATAGATTTCAACCTTACTGATTTACAAATTCCAAATATGAAAGTATGCATACGTAGCATCTATGGAAATAGCTATGATAATGGGGCTTGAGGTAACACTGACAACTCTAACTCTTCAAACTGTTCTTAAAAAAAATAAAATTGTTTCGATGTTTTAAACATTCTTAAATTTTCGTCTATCTATTCAAAAACTTCTCGAAAAAATTTTCAAATAATATGTAAAAATATACAAATGAAATAGAGAAGTTGATACATAAAATCACTAGGATCATAAATTTCATATTGCCTGTAGAGCTGTTATGCTGTGGTGAAACTTACTATGTGTGCAAGAAAGTCTCCATGCTATTTATTTCCAAAAAAACTAGACGGGGTATGAGTATATCCCTTAAATTCTTAGTTCTTGGAGCTTAAAAGCATGTGATTCAGCATCGAGCAATTTATATTAAATAAGAAAATCAACTAACAAGTGGACATGGGCACCAGACCGGGCTGCCCATTACATGGTCCAGTCTGGCATAAATTGGCACAACCCACTTGCTACAGTAATTTGCACGACACATACAAAGGGGCTGGAGTGGGTTGGAGGTTTTGCGATCCGTGGCCTAGGCTTGGCTCGGCCTATAAGAGCCTGGACTGGCAGGACTCGCGAGCCAGGCATGGCCCGATCTACATGCCAACTGGCCCCCTTAAATAGTCCCCTATAAATAGTCCCTCTTCTTCCATTATTATCTCATCAATTCACTATTTTCTATCATTCCCATTCCAATTTTTTTACTATTATTTTCTCTATTCAATTGCTAAGGGTGCGTTCGATTAGCCCCTAAAAAAAGTTTTTTTTATTTTTGATTTTTAAAAAATAAAAATCAAAAAGTAACATTTGATAACAATTCAATAAGTAAAATATAAAAATAAAAAAAACAAAAATATTTGCTTTACATGGAAAGCAATTTTTTTTTACTTTCTAAAATTTTCTTTTGCTTCTTCCTGAGTTATCCCGACTTGCCCCGAGCCCCTCCCCCTCTCCCTCTCTTTGGTTCTCTACCTTTCACGCTACCATCGCCTCTGGTCATGCCGATCTCATTTCCCTCCTCGCCAGATCTAGACCTGATCCGACCTAGGCCAGCACTGCCAGACCCAACGGTTGGATGCTCGTCCATGCCATGATAGTGGGGGGGAACCTCGATGCCGTCCGCCTCTGCATCGCCTCCAATGCCAGCCATCCTGACTACGCCTACTCCCATGGGTGGACCCCACTCCACTACGTCATGTTGGCGGATACGTGAATGTCACCGAGTTTTTGATTGATTAATCCGCCTACGATGCTTGGCTTGCACGAACAAGAGATGGGCGGAAGACACCGTTCGATCTCACCATCGATTGGGGCCACACGGAACTCTACAATGCACTCGGACTGAGCGATGCATGGCGGCGACATTGTCGGTGTGTGGAGCTGCCTGGTGCGGGGGTTGGTGGTGGATGGGAGGGACCAAAATGGGTGGACGGTGCTCCATGGAGCGGCGTTCAAGGGGAGGGTCGAGGTGGTGAGGATGTTGATCGGTGACGAAGTGCAGCTGGATGTGGTGGACCAGAAGGATTTCTTTGGATAAAAATATTAGTACTGCTGAGAGGATTTCTTTGGCTTCTTCACTTTCTCCATTTGATAAGAAGAGGATGATAGTTACGAAATATACCTTTTTCTTTTTTACTTAGATTCTTAAGTAAAAATTTAAAAAAATTAAAAAAAATTAAAAAGTAAAAATCAAAAATCAAAAAGTGTAACCACATGCACCTTAAAGTTCTCAAAAGCCGCTATTTTTTCTTTTTAATTTTTAATAATATTTTTAATATTAATCATGATATCTTCTAATGATGGTAATACTTCTAAATTTATATCATGTTCAGAAGATGAAGTCAATTCTAATGAAATTAAAATTCGGTGAGAGGATGCATCAACATAGAATTTTAAGCCAGTAAGGCCATGCAATTACGAAGAACATTTTTTTCAGGATGAGATTTTAGAAAATTCTATCCCAAAAAAGTATGCTCCCAGTAGAAGAAGAGAAATTTCAATCAAATGAGACTAGCCTCCTGATTGTGGTCCTCATGCAAAATAAGATTCTCATCATATTTCTAAATTATTTGATCATTTTAATAATTCTAAGAAATAGAGTTCATTCATGCTTTTAATTTTGAAAAAATTCATCATTCATTGATTTTTTTATTTTTTTAATTTTAACATGCATTAATATTGTAAATATTAATAGATTGAAGATGCAATATGTTCATTTTATATCTCCTATCTCTCATATACTTTTATTATTTAATATTTTTATATTTTAAAAATTTTAAAAATAGGCTCGTTAGATCTGTCAGGCATGCTGGCCTAACGGGCCGTGCCTGGCATGGCCTGCCACCTCTGGACCTAGGGCCGTGCCAGGCCAGGAGTTTTTGTTTAAACAGGCCATGCCTGGCACAGCCCATATTGTAAATAGATTGTGCCTCATATGGCCCATTAAACCTTCGATCTGGTGGATCTGGGCCTAGATCGTGTCGTTCCAGATCTAATTGTTTTGTTTAAATAGGCTGTGTCCGATACGATCCATGTAGTAAATGGGCCGCATCTCATGCAGCCTATTAAACCTTCGGTCCGATGGGCTTGAGTCGTGCTGTGCATAGTCCATTGCCCAGGCATGATGCGGTCCATTGCCCATCTCTACTAACAAGCAGGTTGCACTTGGTTTTGTTACAGTTAGCTATTTAGCTCAAGAAAATCATCACTCGACATCCTCAACCCAAAGTTCAAACGAAGTATATGAAACTATAAAAATATATAAATCAATTACTCTGTCGGTCAAATTTAATATCACTAGAAGTGTAATAGGACAACACCAAATATATCTTTTCAACTAAGGCATATTATAATATGTGCAAACCATACTAATGCAGTGCCGGACCCGTTTGGTTTGTAGGAAGAGGATGGGGCCAAGGTAGGGATGATAATCGAATTAGAGCGGATCATAAATAGATCAGATCATATATAGATTGGATCAAAAAAATCTAAAGCTACATATGATCTATTTATTAAATAGGTCATAAAAAAAACCGATCTAATCCGTTAAACAAGTAGATAACCTGTTAACTTTACCCAACTTGATCTATTTAATTTATTTAATAAATAAATAATTAGTTAGCTCAACCCAACTTGTTTAACATGTCCAACGATATTTATCCCAATCTATGGGAGCCCACATGCCCAATCATTCCATTCTCATTTCCCACTCTTATCAAGAAATTAAGGAGGTGTTTGGTTGGGGGGAGTGGGGGTCTGAAATCGAAATTAGAATGAGTGACTCCCATTCCAACCGTTTAATTGGAAGGAGTTCCATTCCGATTCTGATTCTGGGATAGAATGGAATGGCTCAATGTATATAGAACTCAGTCCCTACTCTTCTCTATGGATTCAATTTTTCATTTTAATTCTGATTTCAATTCCGGTCACGAACCAAATGCTTTAGGGGATTTGGCCATTCCGATTCCGATTCCAAGCCATTTCGATTTTCATTCCTATTCTGATTTCGGTTGCGAACCCAACACCCCCTAAGAGTGTGCTTAGTTGGGGGAGTGAAGGTCTGGAATTGGAATAGAAATGGTGACTTCCATTCCAAGTGGTTGATTGGGAGAAGTCCCATTTTGGTTCCGATTCCAACGTGGAATGTGAATGGCCCAATCTACATAGAACTCAGTCTCTACTCTACTCTATGGATTCAAATTTCTATTTCAATTTCGATTTCGATTCCGATTCTGATTCCAGTCATGAACCAAGCACTTTGAGAGATTTGGCCATTCCGATTTCGATTCTAAGACATTTCAATTTTCATTTTAATTCTGATTCCGCTTGTGAACCAAGCACCCCCCAAGCTTGTAGATATTAAAACAGAAAGAATCTTTTCAACCCTTGCTCTACATCTATGCTTCTATCTCTTCTT
Organism: Elaeis guineensis; assembly: GCF_000442705.2. Lineage (NCBI taxonomy): Eukaryota > Viridiplantae > Streptophyta > Magnoliopsida > Arecales > Arecaceae > Elaeis > Elaeis guineensis. The sequence continues at coordinate 29,280,591 of NC_025993.2, read as the reverse complement.
TGGTTGCTTGCACTCCACAAATTAAGCAAAACAATTAGAAAAGAAAAAAAATTAAAAGCCATTGAAGAAGAGAGGAGAACATCATGGAGATTGAGCTCGCTATCACAATAGGAAAATGGAGGAGAGAGTGCTCTCGGCTGGGCGGTCTCCACTATGCACAGAGGAGGAGGATGGCGATGATGAGTATGGGTTGGAAAATAGGCTTGATCCAGGTGCTTAAAAATGGATGCGTATGGGTTAGGAGTTCTTTTAACCTAAATCTACTTTGATCCAAACTAGTCCAACCCACAGCCACCCCCTAAATTGACTAATCTTTCATACTCTTTAGGATTCATTTGGTTTGCAGGAAAAAGATGGAGAAGTATGGTCAATAGAAAAATTGAGAATACCCCTTTGGTTGAACTTTTTAAAGAAGAGAAAAAAGAATGTAGCTTTTCTATGAAAATAAAATTTTTATATTTTATGAAAAAGAAAAATCGATGTAGGATATGAAAAAGTTATTTTCCCATCCGATGAAAATTTAGATGACTTTTTTTTTTCTAGAAATGTCTTCAAACTTTTAGATAGAATGGAATAAAGCCTTCCCTTAATATAGGCATAATAGGAATTTCATATTCCCCTGAAATTAAATGCTAAATCCAGCATGAGGCATTATAAAATATGCCACATTCTTAGGCATCACATATCCATATATGATCTTTTTAAAACAAACATTCTAACGAGGGGGAAGTCTCATCGTGAACCAAACAAGTCAAGAAAATCTGCAATCAGTTTTCTTAACTTAAATACTTGCCCAGTGCTATTGGTAGTAAGTCTAAAAAAATCATCTGTGCTTGAAGGCTCAAATGGATTTTCAGATAACGCCATAAAATATTACTATGATGTGACTTTTGATATGATAAAGAGCAATCATAATACAGGAAAGTTGCAGCGGTATCAGAAAGAGCACTTGCCATCATCTCCAGTAACTGCTGGAAAGATTGAAGGCAATACAGAGTGAGACATCGGCCTTTGCTCGCTAGTTTGGGCTGGGAGGTGAGATTATTAAGGTGAAAGAAGGGAATTTTTGGGTATTGGAATAAGGATTGCTACTCAGAGCAGGGATGAGAGGCTAAATGCAGGTGGTGGAAGAGCTTAGGGCCATCAGAGCTTCTAAATTCCAACTGGGTTTCTAGTTAAATTTTAGGGATAATTATAAATTACCTATCTGAGATAAAGCCCAATTCACTAAGCCCACCTGTAGTTTAAAAAGTAGTACTTAATCCGATTGAGGTCAGATTCGTCGACGTCCCTCGTGCTCTATTACCCACCTCTACAATAAAACAAGGAACAGAACTTCTTGTGTATGATTTTGATTCGATTTAGTGAAACAAAACCTCCATTTAGCAAATCGAAGATTTTTCTGTCAAATTGAAGCTTATATTGGACAAAGGAGGATGTTGCAATGGTTTTTTCTTTTGATTATAGATTTTATGGCTTTTTTTTTTTTTTTTTTGTTTTCAAGAAATAATGAATAGAGAATGGGATGATTTCTTTTGTTTTTTGCTTTTTGTTTTTCACCCTCTTTCTTTATGGAATGTATATAATGATATGAATGTTGGAATTTGTTGTGGTTCAGCAGGGTAACCAATGAAGAGAGGGGAAGTGGAAGTAAACAAGTGGATTTGGGAAAGAAGTCAGAAGTTTCCATCCTTGAAAGTATGTGGGAAAGAACTAGGAGACAACATTCACAGAGAAGATGTTGGCAGTTATGTGGGGAGAGAACAAATATAAGAACATCATCTTATTTACTATCCTTGGACCTGCAGCATCATCATCATCATCTTCGTTTCATCCTCTCCAATGTATCGTGATCTCTATGGCTTCTTCCCGGTATCCCAAGGTCTATTATTTGCTGGTTTTGTATATCCGACTTATGATGCAAGCAGAAAGTGCATATTGAAATGCTTCTTATGAAAAACACAAATATCACCAGGATTTCATAGATCTATAATGGTAATGTTTGCTAAAAAAATCGATCTTAGTTGAAATATTTGTAGAATGAAGTTTATCTATATGGGCATAAGATGTTTGCTAACATCTTTCTTAGAAATTTTTCTTACTTGGTTGAAATATTTGTAAAACTAGCTTTTCTTAATGAGTATAAGGTGTTTACTGAAATATTAGTGTTTAAGTCAAAAAATTTAAAATGTCACTAAATTACCAAAAACTTGTTACTATGTATATAGTACAGTGCTGGAGAAATCAAAAGAGTCAATCAAATGAAACACTTTTTGGACGATAAGGAATGCTACAATGCGATATCATGGGTCAGGAATACTATAGACCTACATGGTTAGACAAACTTTAATTGTGTCTGGGTCCTATCCCTGAAAGCTCTATCTGAAAACTAAGTATCCAATCAAATTGATTTGCACAATTAAAATCACATTGCACAATTGAATGGGATTCCAATTCAAATTCCAATACATTGTCTAGAATTGAACTAAATCCATTTTTGGCTTTATAAACTCCACAAACAATCTGAATCTAGGAACCTTTGCTGATGGAATAATGAAGACTCAAAAAAGCAACCTTGAAATCCTAAAAGATTAATCCAATTGATTGATCAACCAAGCTGAAGTCACAAATGAACTATAATGAATGATCCAATCAGCTATAATTCATGAAATAAAAACATAGAGAAATCCATTTGATTGTTCAGTTTAAAGACAATCTTAATTTTTTGCTTATCAATGGTCCAACAGAATGTGGAATGATTCAGCCATGCCAACCTAATAAGATGTCCAATTAACCAAACCAATACTTTATTTTTTAATTAAAAAGGAAAAAAAGAAGGGCGAACACATGAAGGATGTGCAGTAGAGAATCCAATGACTGTCATTCGAAGCACAAACATATGATAAGGCCCACTGCCAGCCCAAACAATCTGCTCCAGAGCTTGCTCTTCAAATCTTATTTGATAATCATGTAAAACAAGAATGAAACCCTATCACTGTATCAACTACAGTAGAATACAATAAGCTAATATGGTTCACCAGCTTACAAGTCTCTATATATCATAAATAAAATACATTTATCTGACCAACAAATGCATATCTAAATAATAAATCTCTCTTTATAATAAATTACAAACGAGGGCCACTTATGTGGATGAAACCATGCTTCTGCTGCGGATGTGAAGAAAACTTGTAATTTTTTTCACTTGTAGTAAAAGATTGATCATGCAAGAGACGTACACTTCACACCACTTTAGAGGATCTAGTTACCACTGCCACAACGCTAGCATATCTGTGATGTTTAAAACACCTATCAGCTCTCCCACATCATAGAGCAAAGTAAACCAAAGTTGATGCATTTTGGCAAATATCTTATACTCATTTAGATAAGCTAGTCTTATGAATATTTCAACCGGATAAGAAAAAATTCTAAGATATATTTTAGCAAACATCTTATGCTCATATATATATATATAGACTTTATTCTATAAATATTTCAACTAAGATATTTTAGCAAATATTGCTATCATAGATCTATGAAATCCTAATGACATTTGCATTCTTTTTAAGAAACATTTTCAACAATTACTTTTTGCTTGCCTTATAGGTTGGACACACGAAGCCAGCAAATGATGGGACCTGGGATACCAGGAAGAAGCCGCAAAGAGGATGATATTGTTGGAGAGGATGAAATGAAGATGATGGCAATAACACCAATCCAAGGATGGGAAAGAAGGTGATGTACATGTAATTGATCACTTTCCACATAGAATTGCCAACAGCTTATCAATATATGTTGTTTCCTACTTCTTCTCTACAAAGATTTTCAAGGATGGATATTTTCCAACTTCTTTCCCAAATCTACTTGTTTGCTTCCTACTTCCATTTATTAACTGATTTCCCTGTTGAACCATAATGAATTCCAACATTCATACTATTCCAATCATACATTCCACAAAACGAGAGGGTGAAGAAACAAAAAGTAAAAAACAAAAAAACTCACTCCATTCTCCATCCATTATTTCTTGAAAAGCAAAAATATCATCTCATAAAATCTAGAATCAAAATAAAAAGCCCATTGCAACATTCCCCTTTGTCGAATATCGGCTTCAATTTAACAAAAAAATTGATTTGCTAAATGGAGGCTTCAATTTTGCTGAAAAATTTTCTATTTAGCAAAAATCTACTTCGATTAGATGATTTGAGGATGAAACAAGTTTCTAAATTGTTCACAAAAAAGCCTTATTTTCTATTTTATTGAAGAGGTGAGTAGTGGAGCATGATGGAAGTTGATGGATTTGACCTCAAGTGGGTTAAGTGCTACTTGCAAACTATTGATAGGCTTAGTGAAATTGGGCCTTACCTCAAATAGGTACTTTATAATTATTCCTAAATTTTAAGTATTTATTGGCTTTATTTATCAAACCCAGCCTATCCATTTTATCATTGTCCATAGATGGCAATGTGAATGGGCAGGCTTTAATTGGGCCATTATTTGAGTGAAAGTATTGTGCCTGGACTAAAATACCAGTTTAAATGTAAATTAGGGCATATATTCAGAAGTTACAGCTCAAGTGGGTCTAACTTTGATCAAGGTTAAGTGGCTCAGCATGTAGCAGATTATCTAGCACATTCAATAATCTTTGATCAAGGTCTTCAAGTTTGGTGTGAGGATTTTCTTTCTATTCAAACTCAATTCATTATTATAGTGCAAGGGGCATTTCCTTCATTTGGATGTAAAGATTCCTCTCCCTATTATCAGAAAAAAAAGGAAAAAGTTATAGAAATAATCTTTGAACTTTGACCCATTTATATTTGGATCAAAAAAAGAAAAAACTTTCAAATGGATCCCAAAAGTTTACAAAAGTTGCACAAAGACCAAGCTGTCTGACTTTGTTAAATAATGTTGCGACATGAAGGCTACCTGAGAGATTAAATTTTATGAAATACCATAACTTTTCTTTCTAGAAGTTTCTTAGTTTTGGCATGAAGTGGAGTGGAGGGAAAGAAAAATCACATGACTCTCAAGTAACTATCTTCTTTCATCATGCTTTATTTTTCATCAAGTCTCTGTGCCCTGTTAGACACAATGAAGGAGATGATGGAGTAAAGAAGAGGGAGGGAAGATGATAGAGTGGAGGAAGAAAGAAGAAGATGGAGTGGAGGATAAAAGAAAGATAATATGAAGGGAAAGAGAGAAATCCGGAGCCAACGAATTTTTTTGGCTTCGGATTCCTCCCTCCTCAATCCATATCTCATGTGCCTTGCAATCCTTGATCTCAGGTGTGGCCCCTAGGAGTTGGTGGCTATCTTCGAATGCCACAGAAATCAATAAGCTTGGTGGGGCTCTCCTCTCATATTTGCTTCCTCTCTCTCTCTCTCTCTCTCTCTCTCTCTTTGTTTGTGTCTCCGTCTTTCTATGTCCTGTCAAATGCAGCTACAATAGAGGAAGGAAAAGAAGAAGTGATTAAGGACAAATAGAGAAGACGAGGAGACATGGGAAAAGGAGAATTGAGGGGTTCTCTCTTAGGAGAAGAGTTGGATGGGGTGGGATTGGCAAGGGGGATAGGGGAGGACTTGAAGAAGCTATGGAGAATTATTGCACTGACCAATTTTAGCATGAATGTTATTACCCAAGCCTTTGCTGACCACCTCGGTGACCTCAAGCTAGCTATCATGTCCATTGCCAATACCATCATCAGCTTCAACTTTGGCCTCATAATATCCCATCCATTCCTTTCCTTTCCTTTAGAATCTTATTGCCCTTGTTTTTCATCCATCTTTAACTTTTTTATAAAAAAAAAGATGTTTTAGAGTTTTCTTCTCTAACTGGATTTCTCATTCAATGACTTAATATATACTACAAGAATTTAGAATTTTAGCGATAAAAAATTTGGTCACTAACTTTTCTACTTTCATCGATAAAAATTTTTAAGGACTACAAACATTTCATCACTAGGTGGTCACTAAAAGTATCGTGGCTCAAAATTTTAGTTACCAAAATATAAAATCATCAAAATAAACTACTACATTTAATGATGAAATATAAATTATCATTAAAGGTAAAATATTAGTGATGATTATGTTTGTAGCAAAAGATGAAAAAATGATTATTAAAATTTAAAAATGATGACTTGATAAGAAATTAATAACTAAAAATAAGTTTTAATGAGGATTTAATATCATTGCTAAAATCTTTCTTATGACGAATTTTTATTGGCCATAATAAAGTGATACAATTAGTGATGGAATAAAAATGATCATTACAAACAAGCATTTATGATAATTCTTTTATGACAAATAGTTTAAATTTTTTTATAAATAACCCATTAAAATAGAATATTTTATTATAAATTAGGAATATGTCATTTCCATCTCTATTTATTCCATAAAGATCTTATGAATCCTAGGACTGAGCCTAAGATCTATTGAATATTTGTCTACTACCTAACCACTATGATAACATTAACTTCTAATATAAAATTATGGTTTATTATACTTATTTAAAATTTTTCATATTATAAAAATATTTTCATTTCAAATATATTCTGACACACTTTATTTTTTTTGCTAATTATTTTTTTTAATAATTTAATCATCTTCCTTTTCTAAAGCACTTTAAAAGAAGATAATTTATAACTCTTTTTATTTATACTATAATTAATAAGTAATATTATTTAATATAGAATATTTTAATACTTTGTATTATATATTTTATGTAAGTTAGATTGATGATCTAAATTCTTAGTTAAATTAGTCTCTATGAAAGTTTTTAGTAATTATGTTTTAAACTATTATCCAATTTTTGTATGTTGCTTCCAATATTGGTAGCACATTTCATAGTAAAAATTATTTTTTTAATTATTAAACTATTTTAACTTATTTAATTTATTTATTAAATAGATCAGATCAAATCAAGTTAAAAATAAATATTTGATCCATCAAAATATTCTAGCTAAATATAAAATATGTAATCAATTTTATTAAAGTGAATCCAATATGGCATATGAATTTAAATAGTTTAACATATTTAAAAAATATATCAAATTTTCAATCAAAATTATATGGTATTAGATACATCTTATCATTCTCTAATCTTACTCCAACTCTCATTATAATTGATTTTATTTTAACAGTATACTAAGCACAAAGTCAAGATCCATATCTTATTTTAGTAATTAATATGTGCATTATTCAAATATTATTATAATTAATATTTTTGTTGATGATATCATTATTACATCATAATATGTAAGATTTTAGTAATAGTAATAATGATTGGTACTAAAAATATAGATTTTTAATGATCACTCCATAATTTCATCATTAATATAATGAGAAAGTCTTTGTACACTATGTGCGGTGCAATAAAATTGACGTGGAGCACACCACCTAATTACATTAAAGTACATAGCATATTTAACGATGGGATAGATATTTCATGTCACTTAACTTTTTTTCTCTAATTTTTAGTGAAAAAAATCTTTTCCTTTGTAGAATAAAGAAAGAATAATATTATTAACTCCTGATGTCTTTTATGATTTTTTGTAAATATATATGACATCCTGAATCATATATATAACTTTCTATATATTTATAATATTTTAAAT